>NC_056735.1:872536405-872721405 GCF_019279795.1 Protopterus annectens
CACTTGAATCACTTTTCATCTGGAGCCATCAGTCAAGTTTTGTGCCCAAGAAATAGAAGATAGCCACAGTCAAACCTCTGCACAAAGGAGGTCCACCCACTGATCCAGGTGACTACAGCTCCGTACATCTTACTAGTCTCATATGCAAGGTCATGGACATCATAAATGACGACAAACGTAACCTGCAAACATTGGACCTATCACAGTTCAGTTTTTTTTAAAGGAAGTTCATGCTTATAAAATCTGGTGGACGTTTTTGAGAAGGTCATCAAAGCACAGGATGAAGGCAAGACTGTACACACACAGCTTACCTTGACCTGACCAAAGCTTTTGATACACTACTCCACTCAGGCATTATAGACAAGCTCACTAATTTAGGTATAAACCCTTTTATCATCCTCTGGATAGTCAACTGCTTCAGTGATAGGACCTGGGAGTTCAAAATAAGTGAGGCTACCTCCACCAAGAGGCCAGTCACTAGCCGAGTCCCCCAGCATTCGGTACTGGGTCAGCTCCTTTTTCATAGGTTAGTCCTAAGCTAACTACCCTTGCGAGCCATTGTAAGCCTAGCCAATTATCCCTTGTGAGACTCAAACCCTGCACCTTGTGTTTGTAAGGCAAACACCTTAACCATTAGGCCACCCTCCCATCCCTAAAATATATACCTTTAATGAGTAGAACTCTTTCCAGTAGCAACATTCAAACCTCAAACCTTGCAGATGAGAGGCAAACACCTTAACCACTGAGCCATTGCCTTTTCTTACTTTTGGCATCTATTTCTCTGAAATGGAAGCAAATGGTGAAGGTTTATGGCCGACTACATTTGCAGATGATTGCAGGCTGGGGCTTATCAGTGACTCCCCTGCAAACACTAGTTTTTCAAAAAAGTTTATCTCTGAGTAACAAATGGTGCCAAAGCCATGGTCTTAAACTCAATGCTAAGATATGTATAATTGTACCCTTTGGGAAGTCAAGCATCCCAGCTAATTACCATGTTGATTATACACCCCTAAGTGATGGCCCTTTGGTCAGGAATCTGGGTACGCACATAGACAGTATCCTTACCTGCAACCACCACATGGCCACAGTGGTGAGGAAATCTTTTTATATTGTGCAGCTTATAACTAAGGGCATGGCATCTAGGTCCACAGAAGTCATTATCCCTCTGTACCATCTGTACTGTGCCCTTATCAGACCAATCATAGAGTACAATGCTCCCTTTGGTAAGTACCTGACCAGACATATGCAGCAACTAGAGTGACCTCAGATGTTCCTTTCAAAAAATGTAGAAGGCATAACAAACCTGCATTATGCAGAGCACCTTAAAGCCTTTCCCCTTCTCAGTCTTGTATAAATTGCTGAGGGGTAATCTATGCTTGGCTTACAAGGCATCTGTACACCCCACACTTATGAATCTCCTATATATTTGTAAGTCAAAAAGTGACAGAAATATAGGTCTAGGGACCTGAATTTTGTCTGTTAAAATGAACAACAGAACAACAAAACCAGGAAAATGTTTTGAATGGAAGGCAAGGAAGGCAATATGCAGTCAACAAATCCGTTGTTTAATGTAGTTCCAAAATAAAAACACAGTAGATAAGAAGATAAGAGCTTTCATCCTGGTTTCCCCCAAGACTTCATCAGACAAATGCTAAATCACACAATATAATTAAAAAAAAATGGCTTAAAATCACGTGAAACAATTAGTCTGTTGTTTTAAATTGGTACAAGCTTGAGTGCATGACTCAAATGTTTTAAAGAATAAAAAAAAATTCCTTTCTTTTAAAACAAAAGGTTAAAATTTAAAAATTAACAAGTTACATTTAAATATGTAACTTTTAGCAATTTCCCCTTTCTAATCATAAAGTACTTAAAAAATAAACCTATCAAAAATATAAATAATATCTTTGTAAAATGTATAACATATATAAAATATATGAATGTGTTTAAAAAAAACATAATACCCTGCCAGAACATTTAATGGAAGCAACATAGCTTTCAGGTTAGTAAATAATTTGAAATGCCGATTAACCATAAATAATTAACAGTACATATTTAAAATCAAGAAAAAAAAAGAATGATTATTGCAATCGTAGAACCGATAAATTAATATAATGCCAAATCAACCCGTAAAATCATCTTTCCAAAGCTTTTTTTTTCAGTAAACATGCTATAGAACAGTTATCATTTAAACCTGGGGGTTTAAAAGCATCAAATAAAAGTTGCCAATATAATTCCCTTATTTTTGAGCATTAAAAGTCCATACCTTTCATAGTTAAAAAAAAAAGTTTTTGTAGTGGAAGTTTAGATATTTAGTGAGTGCAGTACTAAACTGCTTGCATGTGTGTGTGTGTGTGTGTGTGTGTGTGTGTGTGTGTGTGTGTGTGTGTGTGTGTGTCTGTGTGTGTGTGTGTGTGTGTGTGTGTGTGTGTGTGTGTGCGCATGTGCCTTTTGGCAGGCTTTAGGTTCTGTCAGTTGGAAGTTATGTCTGACAAACCCTCTCTGGGGTTCAAGCAATGAACTTCTTGTGGGCACAAGATCTCCAACCAAGATGCCCTCAAGAAGTGTGTCTACTTTTTAGGTGCTGATCACCTTAAAGCTGAGAAGTTTGTATGTCCTTTAACCCACATGCTGTCGCAGACAGGCAGAACAAACTTATATTAAGGGGTCTCCTTCCTTCATCTGCTTCTGAGGCTCAGACCACATCCATAGCTCCTTTCTCTACTTCTAAGGAAGCTAAGAAGTGATTTTTTTTATTTATTTTTTATTTTACATTTGTTTACTGGGAAAGTCCGACTGGGCCCAGGTCCATTTTCAGTGGAGGCTCGAGGAGAAAAGCTCCAAAACACAAAGCACGGAAATACAATACAATATAATATAATATAATATAATATAATATAATATAATATAATATAATATAATATAATACATGGGAGACTAGTGAGCATAGCATACATATCAGATTACAGTGAAGTAGAAATTAACAAACAATTAAAGATGGCAATTCATAAAGTGCATACATGAAATTAGGAAACAACTTTTTTTTTTAAACATGAATACAGGTTTAGGGATAGGTGATATGAAGGATAGAATTAGATTAAAATAAAGTTTGCTACTGTAGGATGTTTGGTTGCAGGAACAGGTGATGTTTGCAAATGTTATAGAAGACAGATATTAGTACTGTAAAGTAAATATCAACAGATTAACAAGCTTTCAAGTGAAAAACTGGTGACCCTTAGCAGAATCCATGCAAAAGTGCATTGGTATTGCTCTCTTCTTACTTCTCAGGGAAGTAGAGATTTCTCTCTGTTTCCCCGAGAGATCCCTTGGAGCTGAAATCTAAGTCAAATAAAACGTCAGACCCAACCTCCATGGATCAAAAGAAAATGACCTCCTTATCAGATCCACAGGCCTCATCAAATCCACAGAGGTAATTACAGTACCACCACCTTCTTTTTCAGCTCTGGCCTGGAATCCTAGGGCTCTGGATCCAAGAGCTTGGAGCAAGTCCCCAAGTAGTATAGGAAAATCTCCTTCACCTGCAATTTTTTCTAAGTTGAAGCATTCCAGATAACCCTCGTCAGCTTCTTCCAGATCTTCTAGAAGCTGGTCCAAAGCAGACATGTACAGGATGATTAGGAAGTTCCTCAAGGCCAAGATCCAGATGGGGTAGTGTTGGCTCCATTCTCTATCAGATCAGTGAGTTATCCAGCCCATTCCTCCAATCTGAACCTTGGCTTTGGAGTTACAGGTTTCAGGACTCACAAGAGTGTCGGCTTTGGTGCCGGAGAAACCCCCTTCCTCTACTCCAATGATGCCCCTGATCAGCACTGTTCTTATCCCTCTGGATCAGAGCAGATCTCAGAGCCGAGACATTGGTGCCAATCTGGAGGAATGGGTTTGGCTCCATCTTTGTCAGATCCTTCCCTTCTCTTGGGTGCTTTGGCCCTTGACAGCTGGGGTCCATTTCTCTCTGGAGGCCACAAATCCGGGTGTGTCCTGGCCATTTCCCTTTGCTTCCTCGGCTATAAGGGAGGTAGAGAGGACCTCTCTGAGTCCATCAGCTTTCCAAGTAGTGGAAAGGGAATTCTCCTATAGTGAAGAACCATCATCTCACATCTTGCATCCTACCCTTGTATCCCCTTGGGGTCATGGTCTTGAACCTACTCATTCTGTCCTGAGCCAACCCACTCTGAGCAGTCTCCCGGATCTTCCTGCTTAGGAAAGATTCCCTTCTTCTGATACTTCCCCCGAGTACCTTGTGGAGGAATTCCTCCAGAAGAAGATGTGCAAACTGAGACACATCAACGCCCCACTGGAGTCATTAACAAAAGACACTGACTTTGATGAGGGAGAAGGATCCCCTTGATCCCCACCTGATGATGTCTCATTCAGAGACATTCTAGAGACCCTGAAGCAGAAAAGTGGGCAGTCTATCCAACCTCCTTCTACTGAGGAGTCAGTGTTCTTGGAGGACTTTGAGTGGGCTCATCTTAATCCTGGGTAACTCCCCTGGTGGATGAGCTCCTTGATCTGGTTTCCTGCCAGGCAGGGAAGGAAGCAGATACCACTGAGCATATTTCTAAATGCCCCAATAGGCTTCTGGTCCAAATGTCTGACAGGAAACACTGGATTAAGGGTCCTATAGTTGATGCCATTGTGGTGGCAGTGGCCACTAGGAAAAAACTGGCAGAGGAGATTGCCAGTGTCCATTTGCCTAACAAGGAGTGTAGTGTTGGCCAGGTTCAGAAAGCACATTTATGTCTCAGTCACCTTTGTGCTGTGGTCATTAAATTATCTAGCTTATTTTACCCAGCTTCAGAGGGTGCTGATCAAGGAGCTCTCAGCCTATCTCACTGAGTCCATGCCTGTGGAAGAACTTAAGAAACTTTCTCCAAGCTGACCACTCTGTCATCCATTGATAACTCCTTAATGAGGCTAATCTCCCATACAGCAGAAGAAACCTCATGGGCTGCTGGTTCAGGTCTATCCATAAGGAGACATGCCTGGAAGAGACTATGTGATTTTGTGGGTCCTTTTAATTTATCCTTTATTAATACCCCCTTTGATGGCTCATCACTGTTTGGGCCTTCTGTTAGAGATGCACTCACCTGCAGCAAAAATGCTTGGGAAGACCCTTTCTGCCATGGAAATCACATTTTCTATGACTCAGAAGTCCTTTTTGAGGAACCAGCACTGAGGTAAGAAAATGTGTTTTCATACATCCCAAGGGCCTTTCCAGAACTCATGCTGGGAGTCATCCTCCAGAGGCAGAGGACGAGGGTTTACAGGTCAACGCTGCCCAAGAGACAGAGGGGGTCTGCGGAGCCATAGCTTCAGAGACAAGTTCCCTGACAAGTCCTATCAGTGCTCCTGAAGCAGTGTCTGACTCTGTCCATCACTGGAGCAGTCAGGGGTTGACTTTCTTTGCACCCAAAACCCTGGACACACTTGAAAAACAATTAATGGGTGCTAAACGTAATACCCAGGGGCTACTACTGTACATTATTTTTTTTCTTCTCTCCTCCAAACAACAGCAAGAAGCTCCCCAATATGCCACCCAATCAGAGGTAGAAGATAGCCAAAGAAATTCAAAAATTGTTGCAAAAAAAAAAAAAAAAAAAGAGTCATCCAAGATGTCTTAACCAAACAAAGTGGATTTGGAATTTACTCCCGCTTCTTTTTGGTGCCAAAAAAGACAGTGGACATAAGACCTATACTGGAGCTAAGAGATTTTCATCTTTACATAAAGAAGTCGAGGTTCTGAATGGTTATGGTTCAGTCCATTCTGCCCCTATTGTCCAAGGACAATTGGATGCCTTCAATAGATCTCAAGGATGCGTACTATTATATCAATGTAGACAGGTACTCCAGGAGACACCTGCGCTTTCAGCTGGGAGCCAATCACTTTCGGTTCAGAGCACTGCCCCTTGGGCTCACCACAGCCCCCTGGGTGTTCACAAATGCATGGCAGTCATAGCAGCTCACATGAGACTCAAAGGATTCTGGGTGTTTCTATACTTAGATAATTGAAAAAAACAGTGTGTGAATACAACAGAACTAAAAGTATGCACACACTGAAAACCCTTGGGTCTTGCGAGGCTTACAATTCTCCCAAACTGCTGATAACACAGGAGCGTTGAAATAATAACAAGATGATATTTATTCCAAAATAGCTTTACATGAAGTTTAGCGCTTTCACTCAATGAAATGAGCTTCATCAGAACCAACTCAAACGGATACAATTTCAATTATATTAACTTTTTAGCGCCAACTTTCAAAAGTTCTTAAAGTGACATGTGCAATAACATAAACACATAAAAACTACTACAATTGAAACTTCCTTTTTCAAAACATATGTAGAAATCTATTCAAAGAAAGTGTACCAGAGGAAAGTTCATAAATTATCGAGAGATATTAATCAATACCATAATAATAATGCATATAAATGGAATAGGAATCATATTTTTGGGTTTTCCAAAGATTGTAATTATGTTCCAAGTGGCATTAAAGAGACAGGTACACATAGTAATGATGGATATGTACATAATGGAGATCATTTTTTGGGGGAAAGAAGTGTCAGGAAACCGCAAAGACAGAGACGATGGGAGGAGTACAATTACAGACAACACCAATATTAATTACCCCATCATTATTATCCCTTGAATTCAAGGGTATGGGTTCTAAAGTAGTCAATGAAAATAATGACTTGGTTACTAATGTATTTCCTGAGTTTTTTGGAAATTCTAGGGCTAAGTTTGTTAAGAGTTATGCCGAGAGTAATACGGCATTAATTAGTAAGAATACCATTAGAGAACCAAAGCAGGAACAAGTTATTATTAGAGATGAACATGTGTTGTCCTATCAGGACTTTAATATATATAATTATATGGATATGGAAATTCACAAAACTCATTTTAAATTATTGTCTAAGGGAATGAAGTTGATTCCAACCACCCAACCCAGATTAGTGGATACTATATTGGAATTTAAGAAATATACTCGTAAACTTAATTTAGCAGCACTGTTTAACAAAAATACAGATGGTACAATTATACCCAACAATAGTACTACCAGTCATAGGAAGTAATTAAAAAAGAAAAGTAAGTTCATTCCACCTATGCATCCTACGGTGGCTGTTTTTGACAAAGTTGTTACTAGGCATATATATAAACTATTTAATAAGATTTCAGCTAGTCATTTGAGGTATAACCTCACCACTGAAGAAAATGTCTTATTAGAAGAATTACAATGAAATCAATCTATTCGTATTATAAAACCGGACAAAGGGGGTGGGATTGTAATCTATGACAATACAGTTTATTCCACCAAAATACATGACATCTTGTATGATACACAGACTTATCAAATAGTATTGCACAATGAGATACAGATAGCTTATCGTCAGATAGACTATCATATAGAGGAATTTTTGATAAACCACAGGATTTCGGATGACATATATGGGTATATTAAAGTGGAGTACCCGATTTTGGCAAGGATCATAGGTATCCCCAAAATTCATAAAGATATGTTAGATCCCCCGTTTAGACCCATTATTTCGGGGAGTCATTCTAAAACTTTTCCTATGGGTAGTTTGATTGACAATCACTTAAAACACATATATAATATCATTCCTCATATGGTTAAGGACTCTTGGGAGTTTTTAAGAAAATTTCCCATTAATGTCTGGAAAGAAGATTTGTTATTTGTAACGGTGGATGTCATAGATTTATTTTCTTGCATCCCCAAAGAAGCAGGTTTGACCGTGTTTCACAACAGTATTAGAAAATATAGTAGCCTCTCATGGGAAAATATATGTTTAATAATGGAACTGATGTCATTAGTTTTAGAGCATAATTATATCGAATATGAGGGTGAATATTTCAAACAATCTAGAGGTGTTGCTATGGGAGTAGCTTGTGCTCCCATATTTGCCAATTTAGTTATGCTTGACTGGGAGGAGTCCTATGTATTTACAAGCAAATATTACCAACATATTAGATATTACTCGAGGTTTTTGGATGACATCTATATACTTTGGGAAGGTACAAAGGAATTATTGAATGATTTTTTGTTATATATTAATTCTAGCAGTGAATATTTGAAATTTACACATGTTAGTGACAATAAAGGATTGGCATATCTAGATACTTTGGTATTTAAAGGCGAAAAGAGCTTTGAGTCTAAAATACATAGGAAACATACTTTTTCCAATAACTACCTCAAATATACCAGTAATCACCCAAGAAGGATGTTTAGCAACATATATAAAGGGCAGATCATTCGAGCCATTAGAATGACTTCCAATTTTTATGACATGCTGGATGAAGTATCTTACATTACAGATTTATTTATGAATAGAGGATATGAAAGAAAAATGTTAGTTAATATCTCTTCAGGCTTATTAAAAGAATGGGGCAGGAAATATAAACCACTTTTAGGCGAATATGTTTATGGAATTAATTCAAATTCAGTAATTTTCAGTGTACATCCACAGCCTACAGCAAATTGTGGTAAGGTTTGTGTAGTTGAATATGGACCATATGTAGGTAAAATCAGAAACATCATTACCCATAATTGGAGTATTATTCAGGCAGATAACAGTTTAGTACACATTTTGGGTACAGCACCTAATTTTGTCTATAAGATGGCGAATAATTTAAAGACATTATTAGAACGTAGGATAGATAACAACAGCAGTTTAGTGAAACACACTACTAAATGTGGTACTTGTCATCAGTGTATCAACATTTTAGAACAAGACAAAATTAGGTTGGAAAATGTTAATCATACCATTATAAGATTTAAACAAGGTAATTGCAATACTAGAAGGGTGGTGTATCTGGCTAAATGTGGACGATGCCCATGTTTCTATATAGGAAAAACGGAGCAGAAGTTTAATAAACGAATATATTCTCATTTGTATAGTATTAAAAAAAAAACGAGAATAATGCCTTATACAGGCATATTAAAAAACAAGATGAGAGACATACATTTAAATATGGAATTATTGATTATGTTCATATACATACTAGGGGTGGGAACTACAAAGAACAATTGTTATATAAGGAAGCTTGGCGGCAAATTTACACAGATGCAGCAAATGAGCCAGGTTTAAATGATGCTATAAGTATTAAATATATGTTGTGATTCAGAAATTATTTACACATAGTGTAGGATACACTCGTAGGTTTTAAAGTTATAATGTTTTGTGTACTGACTATAATATATACATGATGTTATGAATGTACATTTGTCATTTTTATAAGAAGATATTAGGTTAGTTTGATTTTTAATTGCAATTATGACAGTATACATATGTTTTGAAAAATGAAGTTTCAATTGTAGTAGTTTTTATGTGTTTATGTTATTGCACATGTCACTTTAAGAACTTTTGAATGTTGGCGCCAAAAAGTTAATATAATTGAAATTGTATCCGTTTGAGTTGGTTCTGATGAAGCTCATTTCATTGAGTGAAAGCGCTAAACTTCATGTAAAGCTATTTTGGAATAAATATCATCTTGTTATTATTTCAACGCTCCTGTGTTATCAGCAGTTTGGGAGAATTGTAAGCCTCGCAAGACCCGAGGGTTTTCAGTGTGTGCATACTTTTAATACTTAGATAATTGGCTCCTCACTGCCCCATGAAGCATCAACTCCTCTAAGCCAGAGATTATCTGATTGAAATCTCACACTCCCTGGGCATCACCATAAATTTACACAAGTCCAATCTGACTCCTGTGCAGAACCTAAAATTCATAGGAACATAGTTAAACATGAGGGCTTAAATAGCTTCTCTCTCCTTCACTGCATTACCACACCGAGGAATCAAGTCCAGGAACTGTTATCCTACCTGTCCAGTCCTGCACATCTAGTCATACAAGTTCTTGGGTTGATGTCAGCAGCGATATTGTTAGTTCCTCTGGCAAGATTCTTTATGCAAATCCTTCAATGGAC
This sequence comes from Protopterus annectens, assembly GCF_019279795.1. NCBI lineage: Eukaryota > Metazoa > Chordata > Ceratodontiformes > Protopteridae > Protopterus > Protopterus annectens. The sequence goes on from NC_056735.1 coordinate 872,546,366, forward strand.
ATTAGCAGTACAGTGGTCTATACTCCACCAACATCTATCTGTTCCCATCACACTGGCACCAAATTGCAAACATCATATTTGACGGTGGATTCAGTCAGATGACTGCTTTTTAGGCAGATCCTTCTCTATTCCCCCTCCAATAGCCACAGTGACCATGTATGCTTCCCATTTGGAGTGGGGGACATTACAAGGGAAAGATGGTCCAAGACACATGGTCCCCTCTAGAGACCAGAATGCATATTAATGTCCTCAAGATGAGAGCCGTTCTTCTAATGTTGCAAGCCTTTCAGGATGCTCTCCCTCTCAGGACCATTGCAGTTCACATTGACAACATTCATACCATATGTGCAGGGAGGCCATGAGGTTGAGGGAGTAGGCAAAATCATCAGACTGTTTTCTGGTTGCAACTCACATTCTAGGTAAAACCAATGAGCTGGTGATCTATTCTGATTCCACGAGTGGTCCCTCAATCAATCAGTGGTGAACATGATCTTCAAACATTGGTGTCAGCCTTGCTGTTAAATTTTTGTTCTCCCCTTAACAACAAGTGCAGCAAGTTCTTCATTCTGATCCCCCCTATGGGGGAGTTCCCGATGGATGCTCTGGTGCATGATTGGCCCTGGCTCTCCTTTATGCCTTTCTCCCTCTTCTGCTGATCCCGAAGTTTCCTTCAGAAGACAAGTGAGCTGAAGAGCTCAGTCATTCTCATTGTCCCCTTCTGGCCTCTGGTCTCATCTAAAATATCCTCTGTGGATACTGGAGCCAAGACAGGACCTCCTGCATTACCTGTCAGGATTGCAACACTCCAGTCTTCATGTCTTCAGGCTGACTGCAGGGTTTCTGTATAGTGAGACAGTTCAGCCTTGCTTCCCCGGTCCATAACATCATCTTAGCTTCACAAAAGGTTTCAAATAAAGTCTACAACAGTAAGTGAAAAAAGGTTCATTGTTTGGGCTGCAAGTAAAAATATTGATCCCTTCTTAGCACCTGTCTCAGATATTTTGCTTTTTCTTAGTACCCTGTTTAAGGTAGGAGCAAGTTTCTCTACTATCAAGCTTCAACAAGCTGCAATTTCTAATTTTCATATGGCTAGCCAGACTCGTTCCTTGTCTAATTTTAGATTATGCAAAGCATTTATGAAAGGAATATTATTGCTGAGACTTCCCACTAAAGACCCTTCCCCCACCTTGGGACCTAACTGTTTTAATCAGACCTTCTGAGCCAGCAGCCAGTTGTGACATGAAGTTTTTGTCATGGAAGTCAATCTTTTTAGTAGTCATTACTTCAGTGAAAAGAATTCCTGAATTACAGGCATTATCTTCCAAATCTCCATACATAATATTTCATAAAGACAGGGTTTCACTATGTACCAATCCCTCTTTTATGCCTAAAGTAGCCATAGAAAGCAATATTAATCAGTCTGTTCAGTTACTGGTATTTTTTTCTTAATTTTTCCAAAACAGGAGAGTACATTCTGCTTCTCCTTGATGTTCATAGACAACTGTGCTTTTATATGCACAGAACAAAATAACACAAGAAGTCATGCCAATTGTTTATAGCCTTTTCTGCTAACAAATTAGGTTGAGCAGTGTCAAACATCACATTGGAAAAATGGATCACTGTACCACCTTCATTTATTCTCAGAGAGGCCTAGAATTACCTCGACGTCCAAGAGTGCATTCTACTAGATCTATGGCTAATTCTTCTGCTTTTTCATCCAGGATGTCAATTGATATTTGTGTGACAGCCACCTGGTCAAACAATCACACATTTGTTGCACACTGTAAATTAGATATTATATCTAGAAGCAGGGCTTCTTTGGTTTGACAATACTCCGGCACATCCTCCCATGAGGGCCACCCATGAATCACATTGCTGGGCTCTGACCCAATCATGAGGAAGAATTAAGAGGACATCATCAGATTAGAAAGTTATGTCTTACCATAACTTGGCAACTGGGTTGTCTGTCTTCATTCTTCCTCACTTTCTCACCCAACCATCCCACTGCCTTATTCTTCTAGAGGATCTAAGGAAGACTGTGGGATGCTTATGTCCTAGGTCTGAGCTTCAGTTACCTTTTCTCTATCCTGTCCTTGTCATCTAATGGGTGGTGAATCAGCAAATTCAATCTGAGGTTCTGGGTTTGGTGTAGTGCATTATGGGTTAAGGGAGGAGCTTGAGAGTCAGATTCAAGTCTGGAAAATGTGGCTGAGTGGAATCCGAGGGTCAGATCCCAGACCTAGTCATGAGGAAGAATGAAGATGGACAACACAGATGTCAAGTTATGGTGAGACATTACTTTCTAATTTGTTGACTGCATACTGCCTTCCTCACCTTCCATTCAGAATATTTTCTGAATTTTGTCTGTTACTTAAACAGTACATACTGGAGAGATAGATATGTGTCCCAAAGACTGTCCCTCCTATGGAACAGGCTTCCCATCCATATGAAGCTGAGTTCATCTATTATCCAGTTTAAGTGCAACCTAGACCAGTGGATGGGGAATAGGAAATTTACATCGGGCTTGGCACCCATGTCCCTTATGGATATAGGTAGCTTATAAATGCCTGGCCCTCAATGTCCTATTTGGATACAGGACATCATTATTCCATTGGGAAAATATAGCTAGACTTAGAAAGGCCTCCGTCTGTGTTGTTAGCCTTCCAGTCTATGAATCTATTACTGTAATCTACTTCAAAAGTCAGTGGAGCAACAGATCTTTTATTTACTGAACAATAAGTATGCAGCTGTAATTTCTGTTATTGACTGTAATGGTCCATGACAAACAGGGGTGATGCACAGCACTTCCACACAGAGCCAGGGGGATGACTAAATGATACCTGGGAATCTTTACAAATATTACATTAATCCACTTAAATAATCAGTACAGCAACAGGTCCTGCATCATTATGCAATTTCTGAGCAATAAGAGAAAAAACTCTAGTAACTGACATTATTGTTTGACTGTAATCATTCAAAATGTATGATGGATGGGCAAACTAAGACGAAACATCATGGAAATTCGGTAAGCTTGGGAATGGGTAAGAGGTATAGTAGTGGGTCAGAGTATGTGTTTGTATGTGGTTTGTATGTAAGTGTGTGGTTATTTAAATTATGTTTGTGTGTGTGAGGGGGAAGGTGAATGACTGGGTGTCTATGCTAACATGATGCAACATCCACCAGCTGTGATTACTACAAGGGGAGCGAAAAAGGATCTGTTAGTGATTGCAGTAATCATTTAGTGATCCAGAGATGTTTAAATTAGCTAATAACAAGTTCTTTCTTAATTACACTTAATGTGATCACTCTAATTCGGCCTTTTTGCTGCAGCCTTACTGCTTGCCCATATAACAGTAGCTCTAGATTTAGGATTATCATCGAAAGTGATTTAATTGGTCTAAGTGAGGACCTTTGTCTCCCTACCTCACTAAGAAATTCTTAAAGCCCAGTACATGCTAAAGTCAACCCTTACTTAATTAGATGGATTACTGCATGGTTAATAGGTAGATTACAGTCTTTTACAATACAATGCACCAAATTAGATTATTTGCCAGTCAGGTCTGGTGTCCTACAAGGGTCAATTTTAGGATCCACATTATTTAATATAGTATTTGCAATAATACCAAAGAATAAACATTACTGACTTAACAACTATGCAGATGACTGCAGCATTGCTTTCCTTACTTCTAGCAAAATTTACTTTGAAAATTAAACAAGTTAATTGGCATGTTTTACAGGTCTGAAATTCAACACTGACAAGCGCATTGCATGTACTTTGCTCAACTAAACATTAAGAAGTCTCTTTTTCTACCATCGTCTTCATGGGCTGAGGTTAACCAATATACGGATTGGACATCTTGCTATCTGCAAATTTTTCTTTTAGTACACATACACAGACTATTTATTTCAGGGCCATGAAACAAATGGATCTCATAATTAAAAGATTTACAACTAGGGATGAAACGTATCTAACATTACATAAAGTATATATCAGACATATTTTTGAATAGGGTACCTTTTGTATTTACATAGTGAGTCAATCTAAAAGCTTAGATACTGTAGGGGAAATATAACAAAATATTGACAACAAGATAGTTAAACTATATAGTAGATGAAAATATTTTGATCTGTACACAGTACATTACTGTCACATAAATGGAAAATTATATTAGCCTATTGAGTATTTTATGACAAGAGCACTACATACTGAAGTCCTATTTAACCTTACAATAGGACTTTTACTCATAGAAATAATAATTTAAAATTTTGCACACATATTTCAAAGAAAAATTGGGCTTTTATTTAAGCCAAAAGATTGCAAGTTTATGGAACAAATTACCAGAAATAATCCAAAGATCAAAAAATTTAGGCACAATCAAGAGTAAATGGTATGACTGGGTTGGAGATATAGCATTTAATGTCCTTCTGTTCTAATCTTGCAGTATTCTTAACATGTGGGAGATCCTCTGCCCCAAGCGTCCTAACATCCAGCCAGCATACACCAGCTTTTAACTACTGCAAGTACGTGGGACATCGCACGTATGGCTTGTTGAACATCAGCCATAAAAAGGATGTCCACACACACAGTCCTCATAACTTCTCTGCTGCCATTCAGAATGCTTGACTCGTACACTGGTCTGTTGCCTGTTTCCATTTTGCTGCTTCCAACTTTCAGATAAGTGCCTTGTTGGTGTTTATATTTTTTATTGCTACTGCCTTTTTTGTTTAGTTCATGACATCCAGGAAGGGCAAGTGGAGGTGTGGAAGGCAAATTCCACATAAAGACAGTCATGATCTTTGTCTTTTTTGTCTAGGCCTAAATCATGACCACTGCTCCTGTGCTATTTGTCAGACCTTTGTCCCAAAGACCGTGAAAAGCTGTCATTTGGTTTTGAGTGTTTATTTAGAGAATAAACATTTGAAAAGACTAGCAAGGGATGTTATGGAGAGTTCTTTGGGTCCGTTGATTAAGCCGACTTTAAAGAGGAAGGTCAGTAAGCCTGAGCCTGAATCCTATTTTGCTGCCTCTTTCAACTGACATATGCCTTAAAGATAGTGAAGACCCAGAGGTACATTTCGAGGTTGGGTCTGGTTGTTCTTCAGTGGGTACTACCTTGCAAGCTGTTAAAAAATCCAACCTAGGCACGTACTCAGAAGCATTGCAAACATCCATATCTGATGGTCAAGGAGAACCACAGATTATAGTGTTGGAATGGTCCAGAGACATACCTCAGATTCTTGCAAGAGAAGAGGTCCTGTGTCAGTCGTTGACAGCAGGTCTAATTCAGGTCCTTCCACTTGACATTAAGTAGGGGTGCATGTTAAGAAAAAACAAAAAATAAGCATTGTCTGGCTCCAAAGTCACCCCAGTCAGTTTGGGATATGTTTTCACAGGGACTGATAAAGGCTCTAATGGCTCTTAAGCCTCCTTCTGCTGTTTCTGCTCCCTCCTTTACTACTTCTCCTGTTAGAGTTAGAGAACAGGATTTTTCAGAAGAAGAGTCTTCATCTGATGAGGATTCCTTGGCATATTCAACTCAAATTACATCTCCTTTGGAATATGCTTCCCCTGAGGAAGAATCCAATGGTCAGATTCTCCAGTGGAAGAAACATCTTGTGGGGAAACTATTAACAAGATGAGAGAATTTTTTAAATGCGACTGCTCTCGGGTTTCTGAGGTACAAAAAATATATTATGACCTTTGACAAATGGAATCTCCTTTTCCTTCTGCTGTGCTACTTGCATTGCCAGATTTTTGGATGCTATCTCCTCTGCTTCTAAGGCCCCTGATTCTCAGGCTCCTGCTCCTAAAAGGCCTGACAGATTATATAAGGTGCCTGATGATTGTAGATTCCTTTACAAATGCCCTTCAGCTGGTCCTGCTGTGGTATCCATTACTTCAGACAAATCTTCTAGGCTATTACCATTCTCTAAGCTTCTTCCTTTAGATAAGGAGAGCAAAATTATAGAAAGACTGCTACTTTAGCTTTCCATGCCTTTAACTATCAAACACACATGTCCAGATATTCTTTGACTCTTCTTTCTTAGGCCTCTCAATCTTTGTTGGAGCTTTCAAATTCTGATATTAAAAATGAGGTTATATCTTTTTCAGGAGCTTCTTCTCAAGTGGCTCATCTCTCAGTCAAATGCAGTTATGATGCAGCAGAAACATCATCTAGAGGTTGTGCTTCTGGCTCTGTCCTTAAAACGTAGTCTTGGTTGAGGCTTCAACCACTGCCAGATGACATCAAAGCAAAACTGATGGATGCTCCTCTGGATAACAATCCTCTTTTTGGTACTGCAGCTGCAGACTTATTTAAGTTCTTACAAGAAAAGGGAAAGGAACTTCAAGACTTGAAACACATTTTTGTGTCACCTATCCCTACATTTCACAGAAATTTTCCTTCTAAATCCTCTGTTTTGTTATGAGACAGACCCATCCTTCTACTGCTTCTTCTTCTTCTTCTTCTTCTTCCAGGAATAAGAAGACTGTTAGAAGAACTCCTCAGCCTAAAGCTTCTCTTTTAGTTTCTACTCTTAAACAGCCTTTTCCAGATAGGCTGGGTAATCTGTGACTACCAATCATTTCCAAATCTCACTCCTCTTTCTCTTCATCTATCCCTGTCTCTTCCAGTGTGGGCAAGTATAAATCAGGATTCCTGGGTTCTCTCTATTATCCATCCATCTTCCTCCTTTCAGGGACATTCCTCAACTTCCTCTGAACCAATTGGATTTGGTTCCACAGTTTTTAAAGTATATACTTACTCAAAGAATAATGCAGCATGTTCCTCTGGACCAAAGGGGTAGGGAGTTTTACTCAAGAATGTTTCTTTTGCCAGAAAGGAAAGTCCTTGGAAACCCATTCTGCACATTTCCCATTGAAACACTTTTCTAAAGATTCCTAATTTCCACATGCTGTCTTTACAGACCGTTTCCTTTAATTCTTCATCAGGCCTACATGGCCTCTCTAGACAACAAGGATGCTTATCTTCACATCCCTATTCATCCTCTTTGTAGGAAATTTTTACATTTCTCTGTGACTTCCTTGCACTTTCAGTTCTCTGTCTTGCCGTTTGGTCTATCAACTCCCTCAAGAGTATTCACAGTGTTTGGCTGCTGTGATTGCTTATTGCAGGATCAGAGGTATTCAGGTATATCCATACCTGGACAATTTCCTTTTTCCGGCTCCTCTTCCAGAACAGTTACTTAAAAATCTGCAGTTTGCCATCTCTCTCCTGTAAAGGTTTGGGTGTGCAATACATTTCAAAAAATTGTTTCTTTCCCCTTCTCTGGATTACATTTTCCTAGGGTGCAGACTAAGAACAGATCTCATAATGGATTGTTTCACCAGTAAAGATTCTGTCTCTCACTTCTTTCTTCCAGAGTTTTCTGTCTCTTCCATCTCTAACTACCAGGGAGTTTCTGAGACTACATGGGGTTTATGGATTCAGCAATTTTCTCTGAATCCGGGTCTTCCTCTTCATAAGTCTCAAGCAATTCAAGAGTTGTTAACAGATGCCTCAGACACAGGTTGGGGGGCAACCTTTGCATCAAAAAAGGTGCAGGGGCTCTGGTCTCCTTCCCAAAGGAAGGACTATATAAATATCAAGGAAATGAGGGCCCTCATACTAGATCAACAGGCTTTCCATCCTCTGTTTCATCCAGGACCTCTGAAAGTGTTTACAGACAACACCACAGTCCTCTGGCATGTAAACAAGCAAGACAAGATAAAGTTGTATCTTCTTTTCAGATTGGCTGTGGTGGCATGGAACTTAACAGTTCAGTACAAGGTGACTCTTCAAGCAGTTTACATATCATCCACTCAATATTTTGTGCCAGACACTCAAAGCAGGTCCATGACTCAATCCCACAAATGGATGCTTCACAGGGATGTGTTTCTGGACTTGGTCCATTGGTGTGGTACTCATCTAGTGGATCTTTTTGCCTCTCCACTGAACAGACAACTTCCTTCTTTTAGTGCCAGAGTCCCAGGTTCCCTGGTCTGGAAGGTGGACCCCCTATCTTTCTCATGGAAGAGGATGTTTCTTTATGCATTCTCCCCTTTCCTCTCATTCCAAAAGTTCTCCTCAGGATACAGCAGGACAAACAAAAAATCTTACTGGTGACCCCCTTTTGGCCGAGCCAGCACTGATTCCTTCTTCCTCTGCATTTAATTAAGGACAACCATTGCAGGTTACCTCGCAGGTGGACCTTCTCACACAAGTCAAGGGATCTCTACATCATCCACATCTGTCAACTTTGCATCTGACTCTGTGGGTAATAAACTTTGGATGATAAACTTTTGATTCCTTTCAGACACCTTTTTTCTGAGGACTTGCTTAGGGTACTACAGGGTGTCAGAAAACCCAACACTAAAAGATCTTACTTATATAAATGGAAGAGGTTTTCTCCTTGGTGTCACATAATGTGGATCCCCTGTTGGTGGATATCCCAGTTATTCTTTCCTACTTGTGTGAGTTACTTAAGAGTTGTTTGGCTTATTCCTCAGTGAAAGTTCACTTGCCAGCCATTTCTACTTGTCGGCCATTGATTTATCCTTTATCTTCTAGACTGGAAATGACGTGCTTCACATTAATCCTCCCAGGAAACCAGTTCTTCCTCCTTGGGATTTGAATTATGTTTTAGAGAAGCTAACTGTAGCCCCTTTTGAACCTGCAGCTTTAGCTTCCTTAAAGTTTTTTTTTTACATGGAAAAATGTCCTTTTACTAGCCTTAACCTCTGCTAGGAGGGTCTCTGAGATTCAAGCTTTAATGGTTTCTTCACCTTTTCTTGTTTATCATAAGGACAGGGTCTCATTGCGTACTAATCCTTCTTTTATGTCCAAGGTGGTGAATGATTTGTCTCTTAATCTATTCATTTGCCCACTTTTTTCCCTTCTCCACAATCATCCAGTGAAAGGATCTTATACATCTTGAATATGCATAGACAACTCAGATTTATCTGAATAAGACTAAAGCTATCAGGAAATCTGATCAGCTTTTTGTTTTTTTTTTCATCCCAGGGCTCTGGGTTTGCCGTTTCTAATCAGATTATTTCCTCTTGGATTTCTAAGGCTATTTAATTTTGTTATGTATTTCATGTAAGAGTCTCTCTGTTCCTGTTAAAGCTCACTCCACTAGATCTGTGGCTTCCTCTGGTGCTTTCTTTAAGGGTTTGGATACTAACACCATTTTGGAGGCTGCCACTTGGTCTTCTGTTCATACATTCACACAGGATTACAAGCTGGATAGTATTTCTAAATCCATGGCTGGTTTGGGTAGAACCATTCTTCATGGCTTTGTAGAAAGTTCCTCCCCCCTGCCAGGTTTCCTCCTAAGCTTTGTACTCTCCAGATGTTAAGAATACTGTAAGATTAGAATAGAAGGACATAGAATAGTTGTATAAAATCTTACTATAACATGAGATGTTCTTCTCTTCAATGTTGCAGTATTCTGTCCCTCCCTCCTTCTCCCTCTGCCTTGTTCTTTTTCTTGGATGGCAGATTACTTTCCTTTTTCCTTACACTGGTGTTCCTCCTGGGGCATTTCAGTTCCGAGGACTTTATGTGTGGATGTCCTTTTTATGCCTGTCATTCGACAAACCATATGTGTGACATCTCACGTACTTGCAATAGATAAAAGCTGTTGCATGCTGGCCAGATGTTGGGACGCTTGGGGCAGAGGATCTCCCATATGTTAAGAATACTACAACTTTGAAGACAAGGACAACTTAGGTTATGGTAAGATTTTACACAACTATTCTATCCTAATGTACTGAAGTCAGTGATCATTGATGGCCTGATGGCCTGAATACTGCAGCTGAACTTATGAGCTTAGGTATGGTAGCATGCCATAGATCTGGATGTCAAAAAGTAAGGAGATATATATATATATATATATATATATATATATATATATATATATATATATATATATATATATATAAATATAACAAATATTAACAAAACAGCAAATCAGGAACAAATGGACCTTTATACTCTGTGAATACACTGAAAAGCCATGCTCTAGACTGTATGTGGATTATACTTATGCATTCCTTGGAAAATGTTTTTGCCTGAAAAGATGCTCATTCAAGGTAGATTTATATGATTAGTATGTATATGGACTTCAAGTGCAATAGTTGAAGAAATGGGACAGTTTTATTATATATGGTATTAAAGAAATACTAATGTTTGTCAATTCATCGTATAATTACTGCAGCATGTCAGGTTTCATCCAATGGCCATTAGAGATTAAAGGAGGGAACATTATGAGTAACATGAAAAGTGAGACTGTTTTAAGTGCCATGGTTCTTGCTGCATCATAGTAACTCTTTATATGATTGCAAGTTCCTTTATTTACTGTCATTATATTTGGAACTAGATTTCCTTCATTGTTCCCATAGTATGCCAGAGTATGCTCTGGTTCCCCATGGCCTTAACTCAAATAAGGCAGGTCATCCCAGAATGAATGAAGGGATGAATGACATTTTTCTGCAACAGAAATGCCACAGAAGCTGAGATCCAAATTTGACAGTCTCAGCCAGATTTGAAACTAAAGGTCCAGAGCAAACAGTGGAGTTATAAGATAAACATAAAAACTGAGAATCCCTGCACCTGAAGATAAAAATGCTATGCAAAAAGCTACAGTTGTTGTCCTAAATTTATACTCGGCAGTTGATTAGACCTGTGTTATACTAGCTGTGGTTATGATTGACCCTTTTCAGTGGCCAAAGTGGATCACAGAGGGTGTGGCCACAGATATGACATAAAGGTCAGTGTGGCCAAACCTGCAGTGTATCTGCTAAGCATGTAACATCACCATAACTATGGGTAAAACTATACTGTAGTAATGGGTATGGAAGTGAATGAAGTTATAAGCAGAACACAAACAGAAAACAGGAATGGGATTTAAAAACAGTACATGAAAAATCTGTCGGTATTTGCACACTCAGCACTTACACATTGCAGATTTGATCTTTTCCAGAATCTAAGGTTGCCAAATTTGGATCCTGCCAGTCCCTGATAAATAAGCCTCAACCCCTGTATAGCAGTGTTAATGGTATAACAGGTAGTACATTTGCCTTTGATGTATAAGGTTATGGGTTCTATTCCCTAAATTAGATTGACACTGCAGTGCAGCATAAGGGGGAAGTTGCACTACCTTGATGCTCAAATGAATATGCAGCCTTGCTAAATATAATGTGATAGGTTTGGTGTATGTGTTCATTCATGCAAGTTTATTTTATGGGAGTACTTGCCCATGCCTCTTATGGGCAGAACAATTTGTAAAATGACTCAGGGCTCCAACATCCAAAGGCCTACAACCCTGATACTACCTCATCCCATATCTGGGGAATGAAGAAATAATATTGTCATAACCTTTGTTCTATTGGCTAGCCTGTATAGGCTTGTGTGCAATTAGCCTAGTAATCCCTATGAACCTATAACAAAAGCACAGTCCTTGCCTTGTGGTAGCCACTCCACTTTTTAGTAACCCACATCCAGCTGCACCAATTTTTTTTAAAAAACATGTACAGTAAGTGCAGACAAGGTCTTAGATGATATAGAGTCCTAGGCAAAGGGCTGCATGGCAATTGCCCACCGTGCTGTCTACTGCCCTCTGGTACACACTCAATGACCTCACTGTTTTCCTTCCATCCTTGTCTCTCCATACTCTTCAGAGTACTTTCATCTTGTTCTGGGAAACCTTTTAATGTCAGACTGAGATGAAACTGAAAACAACACATGGAACACAATACTATAATTCAGCTTGTTACTGTCAGATGTACATATGCAGCATGCCTCCTTTCCACTATTCCCAGACGACAGCCACCCATTTTGATTTCAGTTGTGAAGAAAGTGACAAAAATATTGCTCACAATAATGTACTCCAGTTTGTCTCACCTAGACAGAATATGAGTTCTAGACAAGCTATACTGACCTTCTGTGAAGACCTCTAATGTGCAATTTTGAGGAAAGCTGAAGAAATAATGAATACATCATTGTTGCTAGTCAGCACATAAGCTATCTGTGAAGTTTCACTGTAATGAAAATTAAAGAAATAATGATCACAGTCCCCAACATCCACACAATCTATATGGCTTTCTTATGCTCACACCTGAGTGGGGTTTGTTTTAAACTAGATGGGGACCATGGCAGAGACCCCTACTAAGCCACTTATTCAGTCGGGAGTGTTGTATCTCTGACCGTTTAAGTGAATAAATTTCCTATGATGCATTTATGCATATTTTTCCACTACCTAGGAGATTTATGAATGTGACTGTTAATATTTTTTTCACACATACAGTGGCACTAGATCTAGTAAAGCAGGTCTGTTGCAAGATATACAAGAAAATGCACACGCATCATACTTACCTAAGAACAAGGTGGAGGAGCATTTCACCTATGGCATGTCTTTGGGGTGTTATACGAAATAAGAGAACCTGAAAAAATCCTGAACAGAGACAAGAAGAAAATATAGGCTCTTCAGAGAAGAAGCTGCAACTAAGAACTCAGCTGGGGAAACAATTCCTCTGAGACAGCAACACTATTTATTGTGCCACTGTTCCAGTGATGTGTTCCTTTCCTATATATTCTACCTATATCACCAAAATGATTACCACTTATTGTGTCTAATTCTGATATTTAACTGAAGGAAAATGAAAGATGTTAAGGCCAACTTGTTGCTGTTGTTTTTACTTTAGCAGCCCCCCACTCTCAGACACACACACACACACACACACACACACACACACACACACACACACACACACACACACACACACACACACACACACACACACACACACACACACACACACACACTTTGTCATGCTAGATGAGTGATTGCTTTACAATAATCAAACAGCAGCAGGCTTTAAGTCATACGGCCGGATTCAGAAAGTTCTGCACGGAGTGCCTGAATAATGCAAGAACTGCTGCATGCAATATGGCCGCTGAGTGATCCAGGAATGAGCCCCCGAAATGTGCACGAGCATGTCTACACTATTCCCACACGGACACTATTGCTATATGCTATTTACCTCATTTCCTCAACACCTGTGAGGCGTTGACCAGCAAATATGCATCTCTTGCACCAAATAGCAGAATACCCTGAGGTAGTGGATACTATAGACTGCATGCACATGCACATCAAAGCACCGCCTGGCGAGCAGGGTAAGGTTTATATAAACCACAAGGGCTTCCCTTCCATCAACTGCCAGGTCGTGTGTGATGCCCAGGGCATTATCTTGAATGTGTGTTTTGGCAGCCCTGGAAGCTATCACGACTCCCACATCTGGCATATGACACAGCTGTACCAGCCATTTGCCAATGGGTACATCCCATTTGGCCACCTAGTGGGGGATGCTGGTTACGCACTGGAACCGTGGCTGATGACACCCCTCAGAAATGCACACACACCCGAACAAGAACTCCATAATGAGGCACACGCACAAACCAAAATCATAATACTGCATGTGTTTGGGATGCTCAAGTCATGGTTCCACTGCCTGGAATATCCGGTGGAGCCTTGCAGTACTCTCCAGCTACTTATACACAAATGTTCATAGTATGTGCCATGCTACACAATATGATCCTGTGGAAACAGCTGCAGCAGGAACAGCATGGGGCAAGGCCATACAGCCCCCCACCATTGCCAAGGCCATCACAGGCACAGAGAGACTTGGAGGAGGAACTGCCTGAGCCTGCCCATGTAGGCAGAAGGAGGCATGCCCAGTATGCCGAGGCCTTGGCAAAGTTGGAACGCATAGCACATACACTGACATGGTGGAGACCAGGGTAATGACACCTCTCTCTGACTCACACACACAGTAAAAGGGATGACAAACATGACACTACCTGTGCTTTACCATGTACAGGGAGTGTACTATGTGCATCTGGCTTAGTCAGTTCTCCAGCACTGTCCTCAATACTGGCACAGCCACAAGGTAAGTCATTCTTCTTATCAATTGCTGAATGGAGTAGTATGTTCTGATAGTTGTATCTATGGTATGGATGTGAGAATGCAATGGAATCTGGTGGCTGAATAGGATGGCAGCAGATAGTGGACACCTATATGGGCAGCATGAATTCCATAACAAATACTGGTGTCAACGTATTAGGCAGTACTAAACAAGGAGCCAAATCCCACTGCAGTACATGTGGTGGCCCAAATGTCTGTCCATAGGACACACATGCATGTCAGTGAGGTTCACATACCCACCACCAGCCTCAGCCAGCAGGACAGGTGTAGATGACCATAAATCAAGGCTGGGCTAAGGCCTCCAATTGATGGCAATGGTTAACAGCCTCCCTCCAGACCTACGCAGACAGACTACAACAGGTCTGGCAGTTGTATGTTAGTTCTGAAGGGTAAAAAGTCTGAAACTGAAATGTAGGTAAATAAAACCTAAGATCTGTACTCTACTGATATACCTCCAGTCTACATGATAGGTCAGAATAGAAAATGAAATGGAAGCCAACAGAGTACCTGAAATACCAGTACTGTCATAGCAAATGTTTAATGTCATAAGGTGTGCCCCCCCACAATCCTATGGAGAAATGCTATAACAAGTAAGTGTGATGTGTAATAACAGTGGAGCACAGATTACCCAAGCTGGTCCAATCTACAGGATAGATTGTTGCATGTGTACAATATGCAGGGGTCCGTGTGTTAGGTTGTTGTGTGTTCAATATTGTCTGGAAGTGGTCAGCATGTAGGCATGGAGGGATGTGTCTCGATGGCCTATGGGCAGTACTGTGGATGACAGGAGCATGTTCCAACAACTGCAGTGCCATCCACAATGCTTCTCAGAAATACCCATGCCAGCAGTTGTCCATACTCGCTGTCCAGATGTCAATATCTGTCACTGTCTGAAAGATGGACATGCCATGAATGTGGGCCAATACATACACACAGTACACAGGTGGAAGTACCCTAGACAGAGTACATAAAATATAACTGTCAACTATACACAACTTTGGAATTGTACATACAGGTTAGCAGCACATTAGTTGTCTGTGTAGTATGGAATATTGATGTAGTCTGGCCAATCACTGGAAGACAACAAAAGGCACAGTTATGAAGTAATGAGAGAGTGCTGTTGTCCCCGCACAAGGCAGCATAAGGGGAATATCCCATGTATATCTGTGAGTCAGCTGCAAGTAGCTTCCATATCACACATCTAGTCAGTTCACACCACCATCAGCCACAGGTTTATCACAGGTCATATCCTTGCTTTTGGGAATGAGTACAGTATGACCTCACTTCTTTATGGGACTACCCACAGAATGCAGCATGTTGAAGAGGTGTCCCATGCAGGTGTGTCCCTAGCTGTAAGCAGCACCCTGCCTGCATCCAGACCAATGGATTAATATGGACAAGAACTATTGCCATTAACACCTTGCACACTTACCCTGTCACCCCCAGGGGAATCCACTGGCTCGCAGCCTGGGAATGTAGGAATGAGAGAATGCAGTGGCCTGCTACAGATGGCCTACATCACTACCAAATAGCATACAGTCCTCTGTCAAAGGCCTGTGCCTCACCCATAGTGCCAATGTATGGTACCTCATGGGGGTCCCAACTAACAACATAACACAGTCAACAGAACACAAACACAAGGCCATGTTGACAAATCTCAGTAGCATGCCCACCATGTCCTACTGCATGAACTGTGGACCAACCCCTAATGGATGAAGGGCCAACTATAGGGATGCTTCTCAGATATCACTCGCATAATGTCAGGAAGAGGATAGAATAACAGAGTGGGGGGTGTAGAAGCATGGACATCATGGAGTGTGTGAAGTCTGAAGCTTTGACATGTGCCCATACTACTCCTGCCTGCAAACCCAGTTATAGGTGGCTACAAACCTGCTCGTAAACCACAATGTGAAGGGGAACTGACCAGCTATATGAGCCCTGCCCCTGGGTAACCTGGGTGAATCTGTATAGCTGAGAGGTATGGCCACAGCAGGATATAACCATTCTGTTACATCGATATAGGTACAAGAAGGGGATCCTCAGCCACCATAGTACCAAGGTGCTGGACCATTTACACAGACCCATCAGCAAGTGTCTCCAGTTACCCATCAAGAATGGCATGAGCGTGCAAGAATTTGTAGGCTGCAGACCACAATACTGGACACAGCTTCATTCATCTTGTATTTCCCAGGAAATAACTGTGAGCAAATAAGTATATCTGTCAGTAGTTGATGACATAATACATCAAAGTGTAAAACAGTACATATGTCTGAATATCTCTGCTAACACCAGCCATGTAACACAAGCAGCACAGACAGCAATAGTTGCAGTATCCCACTATCTGTCACCCATTGTGACTCCATATTTTCAACCTATCTACAGATATCCTGCAAAAACAGGTTGCTAGCTGTAGGTGTAGATCACCAAACCCTGGACTCGAGTACAACCCTATCTGGAATGGATTCACACACTCAATACAGAATGTCATACTGGACATGCTCCTACACTTAGGGAAATGAACCCCATGTCTGACAGCATAGTGGACTATACATATTTGTCATTCGCAGATGTCTGTGCACACATACCAAATTGTACACTATTCATGCTTTGCACATACACTGGATAGGAATACTCACAGATATCCAAGGCCAGCACACTATTCCAAACATACACACACAGAGATGTGGGGAAGAGAGAGGCAGACAGTGACACAGAAAATTCCATTATGAGGCCTGTCCCACCCACCACACATCCAATTGGCTGATATTACATGATGTGCTGATGCCAATCACTGTAGACATTCCTTTTGGTAGCTCTCAGCCCTATAGTGTCTGTGGTGCTTGTGATAACTGTGTAACACGATAGTACAAATCAGTATTCATCTAGCATTTGTATACCCAATCCTGTCAAATGTACAGTTGTGTGTGACTATGTGTATGTTTCCAGAGGAATGATTTATAGCCCATTTACACACACTGTACTTCCCATTCCCCATGTTAGCACTGTTGCTGATGTCAGTCACCTTGAAATAACCCTCTGGCCAAATCTCAGCCCTATAAGCAACATGACACTTGCGATAGGTGTGTAATACTGTAGTGCAGAAAACTAGTTGGGTAGGAGTTCTAATCCCAGGCATGGCAATTGTGTGTGGGTGTGTGTGTGTGTGTGTGTGTGTGTGTGTGTGTGTGTGTGTGTGTGTGTGTGTGTGTGTGTGTGTGTGTGTGTGTGTGTGTATGTGCAGAGATGAATGATTTTGCAGTCATTTGCACTCACTACACCTCCCATTGCTCTACTTTAGCATGCCTGCTGATTTCAGTCACCTTGAAATAACCCTTTGGCTAAGTATATGTCACAATGTCCACACTACAAGGCCAACAGATGTCAAAAACTGGAGAAGTTGGTGTAGACAATCCACACGCCTACATGTGACAGTATGGATTGATTAACAATATAGGCAACCCTTCTATTACTCAGAGAACACTCTCCACCCATGTATCATACACAAACACACTTGGCTAGGCAACAACCACTATATTGGAAGTTCCCCTGCATATTGCCTCCCAGAAAGTAACCACAATGTGATAGCACTGAACTACATGCCTGTTGCCCACAACAGTGCCACTGACATCAGAAAGTACTTTGATGTGTTGCATCTCCAGACTGAGTGTGTGCTATCCAGCAAGTAAAAGGACATGGCACCCTGTTCCTTCCCCTATGTAGCCAAATAAATGTGTACAGTGGCCCTGTTTCCATGTTCCCCACTGGACGCCTGCAACAATTGTAGAGTCTGCAAACATACCCCACAAAGAGAATACAATGCCTTATACACATGCCCTGTATGGACAGATGCCACTAACTCCACTGAATACCCATATCATATTGTCAATGTAGGTGCTATCATGACCTCAGTTACATAGCCAGGTCTCACCAAATGAGGTCAGGAATGCTATATCAGAAAATACCAATCTGTCCACACAACATCTCACAGAGACCTCAAAAACACTTCCACACATCAAAGAACATGCATGTGGGACATGTGGACAACCCAGACACTGTTTATGTTATGGAATATAGATCACATACATGGGAAGCAATGCACATTACTGGCCACCCACAATAGAAACCCAGATGAGTGGATGGTGAATACAATACCAACCTCTGGGGACCACTCCAGGGACTACACCCCTGAGCCACTATGGGGACTATTGTCATGTGGCCTGATGCCAAGGTGTTCCCTTGGCCAAGCCTTGTAGAGCCTTCAGGCACATTAACCTACTACACACCTGTGAATCAATAAACCTATGGATGTCAGTACTGGCAAGTGTGTGTGTGTGTGTGTGTGTGTGTGTGTGTGTGTGTGTGGAGATGAATGATTTTGAGGCCATTCACACTCACTACACCTCCCATTGCTCTACTTTAGCATGCCTGCTGATGTCAGTCACCTTGAAATAACCCTTTGGCCAAATTTCAGCCCTATAAGCTCAGTGGCACTTGTGATAACTGCTTAATATTGTAGTGTAGCAAACTAGTTAGGTAGGCATTCTAATCCTGGTCCTGGCAACTGGGGTAATGTGTATGTTTGTGTGAGAGAGTGTGTGTGTGTCTTTGTTGACACCTGATTTTGTGGACATTCACACTTACTGCACTTCCCTTACCCCTCCATTAGCACTGCTGCTGATGTCACTCACCTTCAAAGATGCCTTTGGACAGCTCTTCAACATGTATGTTCTGTGGCACATGTGATAACTGCATAACACTGTAATAGCAATACATAGCCAGGTAGGGGTTAGAAACTCAGTACTAGTAAGTGTGCTTGTGTGTGTGCCATCAGTGTCCTCTGTGGATGTAGGGGTGATTGTAAAATGACAGGATCCATTGCAGTGTGGGTTTTGCTACATTATTATATTGAAGACCTATATGTCCCAATGTCCACATTCCAAGGCCAACAGTTGTCAAACACTGTAGAGGCTATTATAGACAATCCACAGCCATAAATGTATACTGCCATGTGCAATTACTATTTGACAGTATGGATTAGTAAACCATGTAGGCAACCGTTATAATACCCAGAGACCACTCTCCACCCACGGATCATACACAAACACGCTTGGCTCTTTCTCTCTTCCTTTCTTACTTTTTCTCTGTCTCTCCCTCACTATTAGATGTGGAAAAATCTATCTGTTTTGCATAGGCAGCAGCTTGACATTTGTTGGTAATGCTCATGATCAGCTGATGGCCTCTGCAAGAACTGGAGTCCCCCACTTGCTAATTGCATGTGGAACAGCTGTGGTATCATTCCTATAGACAATTGCATGGAAACACACCCCTATAGCTAAGCACTTCATGTGGATGTTGGCCCTTTTCCTTCACTGTGAGCAGGACTTCATGTGAGTGTCTGACAAACACCATCATGAAGGGTAGTTGGAAAGATCTCTTACAACAAACACTGTGGAGACAGGCCAGACATGGGGACAGAATGTAAGTTTTGCTGTTCTACATTTGAAGTAATGTTGGTTTAACACGGTTTCTGTGGATATGGCTGTTCTGCATGATTTAAAGTCTGGCATGACAGTGTTATGTGGTTGAGGAAACTCTCACCTGTAGGGCTATCTGCAGACTGGCCAGAGTTTGGAGTCTTCGATGTGGTGTGTTACTCATACATTTCCTATCTTTAGAATGCAGTAGCATATTCTGATGATTGCAGTCAGTACATGGTGACATCCATGTCTGTTACTGACTTCATATCCCCTCAGAAGAAATATGTCACAACAAATCCTGTTACACTAGCAATTTTCTTGGTTTATCACAGCAATAAGTCAATATTGGGCCTGTGTTCATGCCTCTGCTCCCCAAGTCTGTCACCCTTTGTCCATATGTCATGCAGTAAGAGGTGCATATGTACAGTATATCATTATTTACTGACATCATTCCTGATATCAAGCCAGTGTGATATATCTGACTGCCAGACATGTTCTGTATAGGAGGCCTTATATTTGGGGACAAAACTTAGACATTCTGTTGTAGTCTGTACAGTAGTGAGGTCTGTGTACTTATGGTGATTGTTAACAGAGTGTCAGTATTGTGTAGCAGTGTATTATGAACATGTTATTTGACCTGTGTACAGACTGGGGTAGATGTCAGTGTTCTTGGTCCTGTTCTATCTGATGTTGCATGCTGCTCCAGTTTCTGGTACCCTATCAGTGTATATGTTTGTAGGGCCAGACTGAGACATGTCCCATACCATAGTCAGGCATCAGACTACAGTGTGAAATGGCCCAGTATCTGTAGGGTTAGTATGTGAGTGGAAAATATGAGGATGGATTTGTTCACACAGTCCATATATTGTACTATTAATTAGACTTACCATAATGTGACTGTGACTGTGCTGAGACTGGTTGTGGGTATGCACTTTCACACTGGTGTCTGTTACTCCATGCTGTTACATGCGTGCAGTGCCTGCTATATTTGCAATTACATGTGTATTCCCTCATAGGAAACTTGGGTTAGTGTTGTGGCAGTCTGCCTGTAGTTTAGACAGTGCTTGGTGACATGCTTAGCAGCTCTGTGTATATACCTAGTGTGATGTTATAGGTTCATAGGTTCATAGTTTCATAGGTTGGTACTAGTCTATCAGCCAAAGGACCTGAGCAAGCCTAGCCATAACAATTCCTTGGCCTTTTCTTCCCACAATATTTACTTCCCTGGACCCCTGTTCAGATATTTGTCAGATGTAATGTTGGCTGGCCACAATACATGTTGTGTATTTCTGAAAAAGCAGTGGGATGCTGTGAAGATGCATGCCACTAACTAGTGTATGTGAGCTTGAGACCTCTGCTCCTCCAGTTAATATGTGTTAGGACAGACAGGAGGGTGTAAATGCATCAACTGGTGAGCTTATATACTGGAGTATTTGTGATATATCCCCATTTTATGGCTGTAAACATCCCCTTGTCAGCCTTGGTCCACATGTTTTGCACTAAGGAGTTCTGTGTATACCTCTGGACTGACCAGATTGTTTCAGATGTTTATTGGTCATATTTCTGCTGTAGGATCATTACTGTGATTTGTGTGGTACTTCACTATGATGATTTTGTGATATCTGTCATTAGCTGATGGCATACATGTCAGTTTCAGAAGAGCCTTCCTACACATGTCTGTTGACACAACCCTGTTACTGTAGCAACATTTTACATTTATAACTGCAATACTTACATTATGTTCCCCTTGCACTAACTAAGAGGTTGAGAGCTATGGTGCTGAGTTATGACTCCACTACATGTTATGGGCATCTGTTTATATATATATATATATATATATATATATATATATATATATATATATATATATTTGTACACACACACACACACATATATATATATATATATATATATATATATATATATATATATATATATATAAAATATATAATTTATATATATATATATATATATATATATTTGTGTGTTTGTTTGTGTGTGTGTGTGTGTGTGTGTGTGTGTGTGTGTGTGTGTGTGTGTGTGTGTGTACATGTATATATATTGTGTTGTATATACCTTCTCAGATGTATCCCACCATATTTATTTGATATGTGTATATTTAGATATAAAAACATGACTGATTCAACACTATTTTCACTAACAAGTAGTAAACAATTGTAGTAGTCAAAGCAGTTGTTCATTACTATTCAGTACGTGTACTGAATGATATATCTGAAAAAAATCACAAACACTTTTATAGCTTACATGGCTTAGTGTTTAAGTGCTGTGACTATATTTTAGAGGGTCCTAGGTTCAAGACTTGCAAGGGCTGTTTATGTTGTTGCTAGGCAGAACAAGGACTGTTGGATACAGAGTGATTAAGGCAGTTTTGAGCAACTTTAAGTAGGTTTGCACGTGTTTGCATGATGGTAAGCAGTGCTAACGTATGGTTAAAGGAAAAGGTGCTTACACCATGTACGTTTCACTTACCAGTGCACAAATCTGCTTAGCATTTACATTTAAGCAATGCTTATACCTGCTAAGCATAGCTTAGCCTTGGTAACCAGTGATCACATTTCAGTCTGATAAAATAGCAGGGTAATGACATCTTTAATAAGTGTATTTAATTCCTTGTACTAACATGCTTCTATGTGCTGTCATTATAGTAGCAAGGGGTGTGAGCATACTGTATGGGACACCTGAGCATGAATGGTTAGCACCACAATCTTTTCTCTTTGTATGTGTTTCATACATGGGTAGTATCCCAGGTTATATGCAGTCACACGTGCATGTATTGTATCATTACGTTACTATTTTTAACACCGTTTTTCCAAGTAAGAGTAGATAGCAGATTGTAGTACTGGAACCATACACCCTTGCATACAAAGCTGGACTCTGAGTACTGACTATCATGTTCTTGGTGTTTGAACTGTATGTTTTTAAGTATCTCCTACTGGATATTGATCTGATATGTTGATATTAACTGTAGACTACTATGTGTTTAGGACATGTCATTGAGGACTGCTATCATGTAGTAATGGCATACCTATCAGTGTCAGAAGTCTATCTGTCAAAACATTCATCCTAATGCATAACCTGTTGGCTAGCTAATTTCTGTCAGTCCTCTGTACAGATATGCAGATGTCAGGTATCCATCTTGTCTGCTTACAGACAATCTCTGATTGACTGACACTGACATGTCTGTCCAGCTGTATTATGAATGCCACAGCTAGGAAACCTCACACTGTATGCACCACATGTCATGGATACCTCAACCAGACTACCACAGTCAACAGAACATGGTTGGGTACAGGTCTCTAACCCAGATACTGACCATGTTATGCAATATATGTTGCATACATGTCAATTGGAGCACCTCACTGGACCTCTGCAAGAGAAAATCAGATGATTGGATGTTGAATTTAACTGTCACCCTGGGGATCATTCAAGTGGCATTGGTTGATAGATTGCCTGCTGACAAATGTCAGGTGGCATGATACCAGTGTACCCACATGCCTTACTCTTCTCATCTCTCCATGGACATTAGCCTGGTACACACCTAGGAACAAATGCACCTATGAACCTCAGTACTGACAAATGTGTCAGTGTGCATTACTTAGAATAACAGTGTCTGTATATTTGTAAACCTGTAGATGAAAATACTTTGAGGGCCTTCTCACCCACTACACCCCCCATTGCTATACTTAGAAATGGCTGCTGCTGTAATTCACATTAAATGTAGCTTGTTACACTCTTCACCCTATGGGCTACTTGGAGCTTGCAGTACCAGAATAACACTGTTCTACAAATGGGTAGATAGGTGTAGGTTACAATCTGATTCCTGGCAAATCTGAGTATGTGTGTGTGTATGCGTGTGCAATTGTGTGTGAGTGTGCATATTTGTAGGAAACAGCATTCTGAGACCACATTCTCCAAATACACTAAATCTTGCCATACATTGTAAGGGATGGTAATGTTGCTGACATCAGGAGAGCCATGACAAACCCTCATCCTACTATCCCTGTGGCATGTGCAATAAATGCATATCCCTGTAGTAGCACTGATTAGATAGACAGGGGGTTGTATTTCAGTCCTGTCAATGTGTAATTGTGGGTATGTCATAGCATTATCATGGGTTTCAGTGAGTACAATATCTAATGTGGGGTGTGGGTGCTGGGTATACTGTCTCTACACAATGGTACCCCCAGTACATGTCCCAAGGTCCACTGTATGAGGACAGCTGTCCCCATCAACCATACAAGTAACTGATTACACTATCCAGCCCAATGATGCATGTGCTGTGTGCAAATTCTCTGTAACAGTATGGACTCACTGACAAGGTAGTTAGCACTGCTAAATCCAGGTCTGTCAAATGTGTCTATGACTGTATGTGTTTTTCAATGTGTATATGACAGTATGTCATACTATGTATTGTTCATTAACACCCAGTACTTCCCCCATGACAATACTGTACAAAGCCTGATGATGTTCTTCACTTAACAGGAAACTCAGGACACACCTCACTCTAAAAGCTCTGTGCTGTGTGCAATTAAGGTCAAACACATTAGTACCAATTAGTACTTAGGTAGGGGATTCTACTCTCTGTGTTGCCAAGTAAGTGTGTGTGTATGTGAAGGGATCTACTTCAGTTTGCAGAAAATATATGTTCAAGGAGATCATTTGTCCAAGAACTAATTGGCAAAATGTAACATTTCAAAGCAATCATCTTGAGGAAATGCATTCCATCAAAACTAGTAGTGGATGTGTAAATGCCCTCTTCCCCACTGTACAGCTGTACAGTGATACTGGAGTTGGTATATATAGTTGGGTGTGGTTGTTGTGGGCACAGCCACCCACATTGGGGTTATTGTTGTGCACATCCCCCTGCTTACTGTGCTGTTATACTGTACAGTTTATATTAGCAAGTTAAATAGCTGTTAATCACACTATGTGTGGTTCTACGCCGCCCCACACACTCCAAAGTGGGTGACTGTGCCTCCCACACCAGCACACCTATGTTTATCAACTCCAGGATTGCACTACATTGGGGAAGAGGACATATACTGTGCCAGTACTGTTGTCAATGACATTAAACTGGCTAACTGATTATTTACTGATGTGATGTTTTGGCAATTTGGTCTTGGTGGAATTACATAGGCCAAAATGAGTCCACTGCAAAATGAAGTACATCCATGTGAACAGTATTCTCTGTGTATTGCATCAACACCAAAGCCTCTGTGCGTGTGTTATTCACAAACATTTGGTGTGTGCCACCAGTACACTTACCATTGTTGACTGTAGAAGAGCTGTTTACATCAGCCACCATGCACTCACCTGTATACACCCCTCAGACCTATCAGACATGTAGTACATGCAGTAACTGTTACACAGACCTGTTACTTGTGTTCAGCTGTACCTGAGATATGACAAAGTGAATGTGTCACCACAGTGCCACACCCCTTGCAGGAAAGAACAGCAGACCAACATCCTGCTGACATGTAGACACCTAGAACACAAACAGAATACATTATGGAGACCACAATTAATCAGTATTAATAACAGCTATAATGCATCATGGCTGGGCAGCTACACACCCTGACATGTAAGCATTAATCATTCTAGCTGACAACACATTAAACAGCATTATATTACTAAACATTAGTACATTAACCCTGTGCATCAGAACCATATTAGTATGTCCCTGCATTGATGGTATGGATGACAGGGATGTGGCACAGGTATCATCATATGCACAGAGTGTGTTGTGGGTTTGACAGAGGCCTACACTGAGCCATTTGGTTGACATCATGTGTGTGGGTTAGGGAGTCCTTTATTAAATGGGCTGTGCAGACATGGTGTTTGAAGTAATGGAGGTGGCCTAGCTGTGTTGGTGATGTATGTGTGTGTGTGTGTGTGTGTGTGTGTGTGTGTGTGTGTGTGTGTGTGTGTGTGTGTGAGTCTACCTGAAAACACCGACACACAAAAACACCAGCAATGAGATAACCAACACCACAAAACTGAACGTTCAAAAACACGAAACTTCACATGCCTGACAAACCACAATCCCGACAATCAACAAAACAAAACAAATACCTTTTCCATAAAAACGCACACACAACCCAAGCACACCAAAATCCTTACAAACCTACACTAAACATTACATACACAACTATCTATGCACTAACCTTAACCCAAAGCCTAACCCTAAGGTCCATCAGTATTGCACACTCACCTAACCTGCGCCCTAACCCTAACTCACTTAACCCCCCCCTAATCCTAAAGTCTGTCAATATCGCACACTTACCTTACCTGCACTCTAACCCTAACTCACTTAACCCGCCCTAACCTTAAAGTCTGTCACTATCGCACACTTACCTTAACCACACCCTGACCCTAACATCCATCACTATCACACACTTACCTTAACATGTCGGTGTTCTCAGCATCGGGATTTTCAATCGTTGGTCATCTCCGTTGTCGATCGTCCAGTGTCGGTTATCTCATTGTCGGCATTGTCAGCGTTCGGTGTTTTCAAGTAGACCCATATGTGTATGTAAGGACACATTTCTGGCATGTGGCTACCCTATACAGGAATTTGTTGGACAGCTGCAGACCATACATGGCAGGGTGTACAGTTCACTATATCCAGCCACAGACATGGGAACTGTGCCTGCCAGGGGTTGCATGGGCACTACCATTCAGAAGTCCAGATAAGGTCATCACCTCTGATGATGACAGTGGTCCGCTGGATCTGTGTCCCTGTTTGGACCTGCCAGGACCAAGTGCACATGGCCTGCTGTGTTGTGGTGTGGACAGCACCCCACTTGCAGTGATATTGCTGCTGGTACTGCCACTACAGGAGTGGCCATGAGTTGTTGCATGTCCCTGTAGACCTCCATCTGTTGGTGTTGCTGACCTATGTCCACGTGGCTGAAGCCCTACTCCCACCACATGCTCTACCACTGATACCACACGGTTGAGGATTCTCACCATCTTAACCAACCGTGTATCCATGATCTCTGCAAAATAGCGGTGGGCACCTGCAAGATCACAGATGTAGACACATACAGTAGGAAGAGTAGCCCTCTGGAGCCTCAGACTATCTCTGTTGTAACATTCCATGTGTGCCTGTGCCTCCATGATGGCTCAAAATATGCATCTGGTGACACCTGCTGTGGCACTTCTGCCAGGGGCATGATGGCCAGCAGCCCTCCTACGAGCATCCCTGTACATCTGCCTGTGTGGCACCTCACCGGTCATCCGGCTATGGCTGCTTTGTACAGACACACTTGCCATAGTCACCACACTTTCCTGTTCCATGCCACCACCCACCAACTGTCTCTCATCTATGGCCACTGGTGATGAAGTATGTATGGACATTGGGACTGTTTGCAGGGATGGTGTGGATAAAAGTGGGATGTCAATAAATGGCACAGA
This sequence comes from Protopterus annectens, assembly GCF_019279795.1. NCBI lineage: Eukaryota > Metazoa > Chordata > Ceratodontiformes > Protopteridae > Protopterus > Protopterus annectens. The sequence goes on from NC_056735.1 coordinate 872,573,266, forward strand.
TTCAGCCCCTGACAACCCTGCCTGTGCCTCACTATGCCTATCATCACCACTCTCAGAGTCTGTATGGACACTAACATCAGTTTGCCTGCAGGAGGGAACCTGGCCCACCTCGCCACCTGTGAGAGGCAGACAAGAAATGTAAACTAAGACCTCTACATTATGGTTTACTTCTACACACACACACCCACACACCCACACACCCACACACACACACACACACACACACACACACACACACACACACACACACACACACACACACACACACACACTTACTTACAGGTGTGGTGGCACAAAGATATTACACAGACCTCTCATTACCTAACAGTCAACATGCATGACATATGGCACTCAACAGCATGCACTGCAGTCATACTCAATCCTTGTTACCGACATTATACATCTATGTGATGCATGATTTGTGTTAGTAGGTGATGCCCCTTCCCCTGGAACATACTGCACCCATGTACACAGTATTGCTGTGGACCTGTACAGCACACTAACATGTACTGTGCACCATACCTCACAAGTGTACACACCATTGCTGAATGTGTATATGTGTGGCAGTTATGTTTGCTCTGTTACTCACAGCCTCTATGTGTTTGTCTGACACATACCTGGGATGATATGAGGACTGCTGTCAGTAAATAATGCCTGTCCTTTGATTTGCAGATCTCAACATCAGCAGTGCATGTATGTGCAATAAAATCTGGTTACACTGACAACCTTCAAAGCTTAATGTGGATATGAGGAGTGTACACACCCTTGCTGACATGCCAGCCTCTTCTATGACATGCAATGGGGCCTCAATACTGCATTTGTTAACGTTACACACACCTGATATGTGACATATGACCTGTGCAATCCAATGCAGTATCAAACAAATGTGTTAGTCATGCAGATACTGAATGACATGCATACAATATGTGGTTTGCATAAATGTGAACACCCTTAACACAATGGTTTGTTGAAGCACCTGTTAAGTGAAATGCAGCAGTCACTATTCCTGGAAGGGGGTATACTAGCATGGTCCATTTTCACTTGCCATTATTTGGTCACTCTGCCCTACAAATGTCCCCAACTCTTCCAGATTGCAAGGTCAGCTCATGTGTGCAACCCTTGAAGCTCACACAATGGCTTCACTATTGCTGTAGAGTTACGGTTATGTCTGGCACAATTCATAACCTTCACTGTGTTCAGATACATTTCTTAGCAAGCTTTGGATGTATTCTTCAGTTCACTGTTGTGTTTCAAGCTGACACCCCCTCCCCATCCTCAGCCTTATTGGAGATGCTTGACAACTATGGACCACACATGAGTGTTATTTTGCAGTGTTCCAAATTCCAAACACCACGTCTACCGGCCTAGTCCAGGTAATTAACAGCAAACCTAAAGGTGTACACTGGCATCAGCAAGCTAAATATTGGGGATGATGGCCCTGAGGTGGAGTGAGGTGTTGCTTGTGCACCACATGTATCTTTATGAATACTGTATATAGGTTTGAGCCTTGGTCTTATGACACCATTACACATTGCAACACATGACTTTGGGAGACTTGATGTTATTCTTATGCTACTTGTAGAGAACCCTGGATGATGTATCATGTGGGACAACTCTTCTGTCTGATTACCCTAACCCAAAGGCTACTGTTATGCAGAATCCTGGCAATTGTCGACACAGGTACTGCACATGCAGTACTTTCTAGACATTTCTGCAAGTCCCTCAGTGTTGCTGCATGCTTCTGGGCAGCTTCCATGACACGTTTGCAACATGTTTTGTCATCTGTTTTGGATGGGCCTCTGTTTATTTTCTACATCAGTGTTGCCCCATACTTCATAAACACATACATGACTGTATGCACTGTTTGCCATGGTATATGCACTGGTGAGGTAAGGCTACCTTTCCCTCTCCTGAGTGCTACCATTTGGATATGGGATCCATTTCATGGTTTGTAAGATGTGTGCAAGCCACAGCTGCCTCTGTTGCAGGTGAGTGGGCAAATGTCATGGACATACTTCTTGGACAGCAGACCATTACCTGGTGTGACATTGAGGCCCTGTACTTGATGGAAGGTGTGTACTCAAGAAGTGTGAATGCTGTCAGGAGATCACAAGCTGCTTCCACAATGTGTTATTTGGAGTGTGTGCACACATATGCTTCCAGTGTTTTTTAAGGTATGTATTCCCCATATTTGTTGTCCTAACATAGGATTCCATATTACAATTTCATTGCTCATGTTAGGATCACATTACAGGTTGTAAAATGTGTGGAATGTGGTATTGTGGTTTGCCGTTGTTTATATCAGGAACAGTTGCCATTGTAATAGTGGTGTATACACTGCTGTAGCCACTGTATAAGGGTAATATTTCAGACATGTCCCTACTATAAGCCATTTATCCCACCATTATATTCATCTCTGTCCACACATCTTGCACTGACCGGTTGTTAGGTATTCTGCAGGACTCTTATATACCCTTCAGATATGCCACCATGGTAACCACTGTGATGCAATGCAGTTAACACCAACAATAAGTGAACATGTACAGCATGCATTATGGATAGGTGTGTTAAATGTGTGCATGGCAAATAGCATGGCCATAACATGGCCGGTGTATTGGCAAACCTGAACAAGACAACTCCATACTCACCAGCTACAGGCTGCTGCCCCAGATGTATACCAGAGGAACCTAAATAGTTGTGTGAAAGAAGTAATGTCAGTAGCCACACCTGTGGCATTGGTACAGGGTGGGATCAGCATTTCAACACATTGACAGTACAAACCCACAATACTAGAGATTATGCACATCTGTTCATTACTACACTGTAGCAACAGTCTTATCTGACATATGCATGTAGATACTTTACAGATAAAAATGGATAAGCAACAGTGGTCTAGTAATGTGCCCTGGGGCCTTACCTGCATGCTCCTTGTCCATTGTGTGGGTGGCACCCACCTCCACAATGCTGTCTTCAGCCTGCTGGCTTGGCTGATGGGCGTGTGCCCCAAAGCTGGTGAGGAGCTCCTTAGCATGTGTCAGTGGGGCTGGATGGCATGAACCCCACCTATGGCTAGCTGGTCCCTCCTAACTGCAGCAGCATGCTGATGGGCATGGCGGATCAGATCTGTGAAGTGATGCCGCACCTGCTCATAACTTTGGTTATGCAGGCCGACATCATTTACCCAGTGGATGAACTCGTTCCACATGGCTGTTCTCTCCTGCAGATCGTGGGCCCTGTGGCCAAATAGAATGGCATGATGCATGATGAGGTATTGGATGACTGCATCATTTTCCAGGTTTGTGAATGTGGGCAGATGTTCCTGGGACATTGTACCTGGAAGACATAAACAGGAAAAAGGTCATAGGACCTCATACGATTGTCCACGTACACATCAACAGTGGATATTACTTGCAATTAATCCAGACTATACCATAACACTGTAAGATATCATGGCTTTGACATCTTGCATTACATTCCTGGCCCTGACCTGTCCAGTTCCCCTAATGTTGGACACTTAATGGCATAATCCACTATTCACCATTCATTTCTGTATAGAGGGATGACAGTGGCTATCTTCCATGTGGATGGTATGTGGATGGTGGCATGTGTGTGTTTGACTGTAGTGTGTGATGGAACTGTGAGCACATACTGTGTTCATGTAGGAGGCAAACTGTGATGTTCTCATGCCCCATGGAGACTTGCTGTTGTTGCCATCAGTCGACATTATGTCCATGCTCACCACTGATGTGGGCAGGAGTGTGGTTGATATGTATATCCCCCTGTACTAATGTTGTGGACAGGGTGCCACTGTTCCCACCTGTCCTGTCTGATGCAGGTTGCCTGTATCCATGACATGTGTGTATGAGATGTGCTTTACCCCCAGTACAGGTTGACTTGTGTTACTGACTCTGAGACTGCGTACATATGTGGAGACATGGTTGCAATTGGCCTTGGTGGTTTGGATATGTCTGATTTCTAGTCATAGTTAGCCTTACAAGAAGTCATCTGTGACCCTCCATGTTTGCTCAGACAGAGGTGCACTTGCTTCCAAGTTGTGGTCTGCACCTATGTGTCCCTGTACAGCCACTATAGCAACTTATTATGTGCTTTGTGTCTTGGTGCTGTCCACCAAGGGGGATTACTCTACCGTTGGTGGAGGATGGTTGTACAGGTAAGGTACTGCTGATTCCATATAGCTACAGTGGATATGAAGTTTACACACCCTTGTTGCAATGCATGGTACTTGTGCAATTGGAACATGACCCCACAAAAGCACATGTCAACACAAACCCCACCTGTGATGTGTCCTATAGCCTGCTCAGTTCAATAGGGAACATAACAATCTGTCTTGTGGAAACATATGGGAATTAATACTCCATACAGTAAGCCAGTTGAATGTGTGTGCACACCCTTACACTGATATGTTGTGTAAACACCTGCTGAGATGATTACATCATCCATTTGTCTTGGTTTGTACTCTAACATCATATCACATCTTCACTTGGCAATGGTTGCTCACCTTCCATGAAAAAGCTTTGTTTCTTTTTCAATATAATTGTACAGCTTATGGGTCACATTTGAGGTGAGAAATGTTTTGACATGACTTTCTGTGGTCTCATTGGCATACAGCACACAGACCTGGCATTCCAACAGGGATGTGTGCACTTTGATATTCAGTGTATATGGGTGTTGATATAGCTGTTAGTGGTAGGCATGGACAGTGGGTCATAACAGAGTTGAACACTTCTCTGATTACTACATGATAAGCATGCCTACTGTAGTACCCATATCAGTGTCATGGCAATGCAACAGTCAGTAGCAGTACACATTTTATTTTGTTGTATGCAGTGACAGTGATATTACACACATGTGCAACATGCACATCCTATTTTCCGGACTGCTTGTGACCCATGTTATTACTTCTGTGCCTTTAAGCTGAACATACGCATACATACACATGCTCAGGGGATACCTGGTATACATTTGTGATCTATGTTATTATGGCACACTGTATTTACAATCTTGCAACTCAATCATACGTCTCAACCTGTTGGACTTCTGGTCATTGGTCCACATCACTGGGTGACAAAATAGGGAAGTCAATTTTGATAAAGTATTAATATAGCTGCCCGTAACACAAGTATATGTGTAAGTGACTACAGATATCTGTCACAACTGTGAACATTGTCCAGAAGAACACTGTACAGTTGAATGTTATTAATTCAATATATCACATGGGGTTTAACACACACATCTGCAACAGTGCTTTACTATGCTCATGCCCTAAATAGGAATTCTAGATTTACAATACAAGCATGTATAATACTCATATTCACAGGTAACATATGGATATGGGCAACATCCCATTAACTGGCCTAGCAGTGGCACAGACATGACTGTTTGGCAGACACTCTAGTGGTTGCCATATGTGAGCTGTCCTTTTTCAGGGTGTGTCAGGCTCCTCAGCTGAAACCCAACCTATCCACCTCTTAGAGCATCATATATGGACAAAGCCTAACATTGGGGGGATATATATGGACAGATCATAGATATGCCTATTACAAACCTATGAAGCTTGTAGCATGATATATTTTATATTACTATGACTGTTCTGAAGATGGTGGGGTCTAAAACTCATGTGTCTGTCATGACTTCATTACTTCCATCTCCAGCTATTTGCCAGATAAATATATATGTTTGTAGGAACAGAACAAACACTATGATGGCTAAATCTTGACAGAGTTGGCAGTATGGCCCACTGAAGACCGAGCCAGATGCTATGTCCATAGGATTTGTTCAGCAGGACATCATTACAGCAAGTATCGATGGCACATATACATCTTTCATAATCATCTATCCCATTATTACAGACCAAGTACTACATTCAATTATATGCTTATATGTTTCACATACCTGGTTTATCTTCAGGTTCCTTCTGTGTACAGGTTGTCTTCTTGTTTCTTATTTCTTATTTTGAGGTTTTGTTCATGTGTTTGTTTTTTTTTTGTTGTTGTTATCTCTCCCTCTCTCTTCACTACTGGGATCGAGCTTGTTTGAATAGGTTGAAGCATGGCTTTTGTAGGTGATGCTCATGTTCAGGTGATGGCCTCTGCACCAGTTGCTGTTCCCCATGTGCTAATTGCATGCAGGCAACTGTGTAGTTCTTTCAATAGCCAATGTCATAGCAACCCACTACTATAAATAACTACATCATGCGGGCATTGTCCCTTTACCTTTCCCATATGGAAGACATCCTTCATGTGTGGGGGCAGCAGTGTTACAGACAGCAGGCAGGAATACATCTTACAACAGGACTTGTGGACACAGGCCAACTACATGTTTGTATAAGGTTCCAGACATAGGGACAGTGTGTGAGTATTGCTGTTATATGCATTGAATACTCCTAGTTTTATAGGGTCTGTCTGTACATGCTAGTTTTGCATGGAATGCAGTCTGTCTGCATAGGTCTCAACTGTGGGCCTCTCCACATGATGGCCAGAGGATTGGCTACTATGTTTTGTCTGTTCCCCACACAGGTCTTGTCCTTGAGATATCAGTGGCATTCTCTCCGTTGATTGCTATCAATACATGGCAACATCCATTTGTGTTTCTGACTTCATATTCTTGAGTAAGGGTATGTTGCAACCAATCATGTAACACCAGCAACTTTCACAGTGTATAACAGCAATATTTCAAATATGGCCCTGTGTTTCAGCCTTTGTCCTCCACTTATATACCAGGCTTTGTCCAGATGTCATGCAGTAAGAGGTTTATAGGTATAGTCTATCATTATTTAGTGCTGACATTCCTGCTATCATTCCAGTGATCTTGTGGACGCCCACACAAGTTGTGGGGTAGGGTCCATATATAGGAGAGCTACAGATGGACAAAACATGTGTGACCCTGTACAGTCTGGAGGTCAGTGTATAGAGAACACTGTTATATGCCTTTGTAAGACATTTTATGGGGGAGGAGTATTAAATGTTTTTAACCTAGACTGTTACAACATGTGAGAAATATCAGTAATAAGAAACATAAAGGTATATGGCTGTACATTTTCATACATTTTACCATGGGAAAAGTGGTGGGTTAGGGCTTACTGTCTTGCACACAGTTCTGTTTGTCAGTGTGATAGTGACATTTTAAGTTAAGCATTGTTATGCAACAGATACATTTACATTGTGACAATTGATACTTTCCCCCCAGGGGGTTGACTACAGAGTGTAATAGGAGGCTGTTGAACTACATCTGTAATTAAGTGTTGATTGATTCTTGTATTCAAGGCAAGTGTGTTTTTTACTGCTGTACTACTTGAAGGCTTTAGCCCAGACAGCAAAGTATGTTATGTTTTGCAGATTACTGTGTCATATGTTTTCTTTGAGAGTTGCATTAATAAGTTATGTATTTCAAACACCTAAATGCTATAAGAAATAGCATAAACAACTGAAATAGTACACAAACAAACATTTATATGTATGCAAACTGTGTGGTGTCATGTCCTTTGTATTTTGTCTGGGTGCATGTTTCATGCAATAATTCTCAGTTGTATGAAAAAATAAGACACTGGCCATTTGAAAAGGTGGCAACTATAGGAATAATGGCTGTTTGCTATTCTGTGCACTCTCTCTCTCTCTCTATATATATATATATATATATATATATGTGTGTGTGTGTGTGTGTGTGTGTGTGTGTGTGTGGATGTGTGTGTGTGTGTGTGTGTGTGTATGAGTGTTTATGTATCATTAGAATGTTTACTGCTTCCACATTGTACATTCCCTATGGTAGACTGACTAATCTACATGATATGTTAGAGAAATCATTCCAACATCTTACAGCTCAGATGGCTTAGTGGTAACTCATTGTGGCTATGTTGTGCAGGGTCCTGGGTTCAAGACTTGCAAGGGCTGGCAAAGCAGGTTATTTTGTTACAAGGCAGAACAGTTCACCTGTGGCGGAAGGGATAATGGCAACAATTATAAGAGGTCCCTATTGTGTGCCTCTTCACCTCCATTTACAGTGCCTTTGGTCAGATGTTTTGCAGTGAGAGGTTCAGAGTGTGGATCCAATCTCCGAATGCACTATATGTGTATGTATACACACACATATATATATATATATATATATATATATATATATATATATATATATATATATATATATATATATATATATATATATATATATATATATATATATATATATATATATAGATATAGATATATATATATATATATATATATACATACATATATATATATATATATATATATATATATATATATATATATATATATATATCTATACACACACACACACATATATATATATATATATATATATATATATATATACATATATATATATATATATATATATATATATATATATATATATATATATATATGCATACATATATAAATACATTTTCATACCGCTGAATGTGCTGCATGATATGTTTGAGAAAACATCACACATATCTACAGCTCAGATGGGTTAGTAGTAACTTGCTGTGGCTATGGTGTGCAGGGTCCTGGATTCGAGACTTGCAAGGGCTGATTATTTTGTTGCTGGGCAGAACAAAGGCTGTTGGATACAGAGGGATTAAGGCACTTTTAAGCAGTTGTAAGTAGGTTTGCGTGTGTTTGCATGGTGGTAAGCAATGCTAATTTTTGGGTAAATATGCTTACAGACAGCCTTAAAAGTGCTTAATCTGTGTAGGCATTACTTAGTGCTATGCAAACAGGCTTAAATTCACTTACTACTACTAGCCTTGTATTGCAGAGGTGCTCTCTGGAGTCTTGAACCAAGTCTCAGTTATTGCACAAATGTCAATGTTCTCTATTTTTTGGAGTGCCTCGAGAGAGTGCATTTTGAGGTTTAGACTTCTATCATTGAGTAGCATTACCTTCAGATTTTGCATGTTGTATCTGTTACGGTGGTGGTTTTGTCCTTTGAACCTTGCCTAAAAAAGACACTATAGGGGTGGCAAGAGCTTTAGCCAGTAACCTGAGTCCCAGGGGTGGCAGGACAGGTGCAGGCCATCTCTGGAAAAGCATTGTGGTTTGTCAGTCATGTTGTCCCAGGCAAACAGATACTGGATCCCCTTTGAATGACACCAGAAGCTTAGCCAATTGTTGAAGTCAATCATTTTGTCCTTATACTGTGGTATCATTCTGGGTGAAGGTAGCATGCTACTCAGGGCTAGGGTCATACCTGCCCTGGCCACATGATCCAACAGCTCTTCCATGACTCTTCATGTAATCCAGGGAGGTATGTCTCAAGTCATTCACTCCATCATGGACAATGACAGAGTCGTATTTGTACTTGTTGTGGAGTGACTTGAGTGCATACGTTATGTGGTGGACCCTGGCATCCGACAGTCAGCTGACTGTAATTTTCTCCTTGCTCAGCCTGGTGAGTGGGACATCAGTGTGCCTGACTCGTAAAAATGGAGAACATCGATATCTGTGCAGTAACTGAGACCTGGTTCCAGGCTCCAGAGAGCACCCTGCGATACCAGGCTACAACTCTTACCACACTTTTCAGCCACTAAACCAGGACAAAAACACTAAAGGTGGAGGAGTGTCCATATTCACCAAGGATATTCACACTGCCAGGCTAGTTGCCCACCACAATGTGTCTGAAATTCTCCAGGTGCAACTAACACAAGGTAAGACTGCAATCCGAATTATAGCTTGCTACAGATCCCCACCATGCCCCAAAATTCTCACTACACCTTTCTAAACATACTGCAAAATATTAAGATACAACCAAACAACCTAATACTGGATGATTTCAACTACCCTGTCATTAACTGGGAAAACTACTCATGTACCAACCCCTTTGCCTAACTGTTCTTGGAATTCATAAATTCCAACACCCTGGATCAACTATTCCGTAGTCCCACCAGGGGCTCCAATATCCTAGACATGGTCATTACCAACATGGGAAATCGAGGCTCCACACCTATGGTCACACCCTCGTTGGTCAGGACGTACCATAAGCTAATCACCCTTAACATCCACATCACACCCCCACCTCCCATTAAGGAAACCTCCATAAAAAATTCTCCAAAGCCAACTTCATGTTACTCAAGTCAGAAGTGACAAACTTCATGACACCCATGCAGATGGGAACTGAAAGTTCGATTGCTGAATCCTACACTAGGGCACTGTATGAGCACATCCACTGATGCATGAATCGTGCCATCCCAAATAGAACCAGGATGCTCTCCTCCAAATAAATGAAGCCAATCTGGTGGCCCCCTGCCATAAACCAACTTTACAACAAAATGAAGAAACTGTTGCAGAAAAGAGGAAAATCCCAGGATGCAAAAAACTCCCTTGCCAGCCTCAGTAAGAAGCTAGGATCCCTCATAAAATCCCCCAAAGCAAGTTACGAAAATAAAATTGCCAAAGATTCCAAAGACAACCACAAGGCATTCTATAACTATGTCAAGAATCTAAATGGCAATGCTCAGATCTGCTCTGAGTTACAACAGAATGGCATTAAATATACTGATCCCAAGGATAGTGCCAATAACCTGGCAGATCAATTCAGTGCCAACTTCACCCCCCCTCACCCCCTAAATGGCCCATCTCAATACTGGAAGATTGCCATATTCCAGTAATAATGGCCACACAGGTAAAAAACGCACTCACCAAAGCTAAGAATACAGCATTCATGGGACCAGATGACATCCCGAGCTGTGTACTACATGAACTACAAAATGAACTTGCACCTCACCTAAGTGTCATGTTTAATCATAGCCTCACCTTAGGCTTTGTGCCTACTGAGTGGCGCACAGCTACAGTTATCCCACTCCACAAGGGGGATCTACCTTGGATCCTGGGGACTACTGCCCCATCAGTCTGACGAGCCTGATCTGCAAGGCCATAGAATGTATTATCATGGAACTTATAAACAAAGACATTGGCAACTTTCAAACACTGAACCTCACCCAGTTTGGATTCATGAAAGGCCGATCTTGTCTCCTGAACCTGATTGACTTCTTCAAATCAGTCTCCAGAGCTGTGGACAAGGGTAAGGCAGTCCACACAGCCTATCTGGACCTCGCCAAGGACTTTCACACCATCCCCCACTTTAGAATCATAGATAGACTTACTAAGCTGGGCATTAATCCTTACGTCACTCGATGGGTTGCAAACTGGCTTACTGACAGAACCCACAGTGTAAAAGTAGCCGGCTCCAAATCTAGCTCCAGACAAGTGACAAGTGGAGTACCACAGGGTTCAGTCTTGGGACCGCTGTTGTTTGGCATCTACATCTCTGAAGTACATGCCAACACTAAGGGATTCTGGCTAACAAAGTTCACAGATGACTGCAAACTGGGAGCCATTATTGAATCCCAAAATGATGTGGATACTCTACAAAAGGGCCATACAGAAACAAATGCTTGGTGCCAGAGCCATGGGCTCAAACTCAGTGCCAAGAAATGTATAGTTATCCCCTTCGGGAAAACAGGTACACATGAATTACCACATAGGTGGCAGTACACTAAACACCGAAAGTGTGATAAGAGACTTAGGGACACATGTGGACAGTGGTCTCACCTTCGATAACCACATCACCACAAAAGTCAGGAAATTCTTGTATGTGGCACACCTCATCACTAAGGGCTTTTCATCCAGAAAAAAAGAGGTCATTGTCCCACTGTACTCATCCCTCATTAGACCCATTATAGAATACAATGCCCTGTTTGGTATGTACCTCTCAAGACATCTGTAACAACTGGAAAGGCCACAGATATACCTTTCTAAAAGAATCACAGGCCTAAAGCAGATGCCCTATGCTGACCACCTTAAAAAACTCCAGCTATACTCTGTCACATATCGTCTACTCATAGGCGATCTCTGCTTAACATACAAGGCCATGTCAAACCCAGAGCTGTTGGACATGCTACACTTAAAGAAATCCCAATCCCTCACAGCCACATGCTTCAGGGATCTAAATCTTGTCATCACAATAAACAAAACATGCTGGAGGGATAGGTTCCTGACCCAGAGATTCCCCAGACTCTGGAATAGACTGGCATACATGTCAAGCAGAGTGCTTCTTTGGCCCTCTTTAAAAGAAACCTTGATGATTGGATGGAAGAAAGGAAATTCACCCCGGGAATCACATCAGTCACCCTGCTAGACAGGGGTCCAGGGAAGTAAATAGTATGGGAAGAAATATTCAGGGAATTTTTATGACTAGGCTTGTATAAACCCTCGGGCCAATAGCTTAGTACCAACCTATGAAGCTATAGAGTCACCTATGACTAAAGTGTTGGGTACATTGTCTTGCCTTAGGGGCTGTTGTTGGGTGGCACACTGGTGTTGTGAGCTATGTGTCACTTTGGTTGTGACTGGTGTTTGCGTTTCAGCTTCGAAGTTCCTTGTTGCTTGGGCAGGTTAATGTTAAGGGCCTCCACATATGTGGGTTTACTGTTATGTGTGGATGTTGATGGTGTGGGTATTGAAGGGCTATGTGTTGTTTGAGGTGTAGTGTAGTTATTGTATCACTGTAAGAATCTGAAACAACTAGGATGGCTTGAACTACCTCATCAGCTTCAATATAGTCAACTTATCATTGCTCATAAGATCCTCTACCAACCAAATAATACCCCAATACTCTGAAATATTATCACACCCTATAAAAATCTCACTAACTTAGGATCAGCAAATAAATTGTTAATTAACATTAGTAAGTCAAACAACTTGGCAGGTGATTCTCTGTTCTCAAACTCTACTGGGAGAAACTGGAACCTTCTACCTACTGAATTAACTTCTCTTCCTTCTCTACCCCTCTTCAAACAACAACTGAAAATACTCCGTAGAACAAAATGGCTATGCCCTTGTAACAACCCTGACTAACTGATTAAGATTACTTTTTTTACTTTCCCTCTTTTGTCAATTTTGTACTTATTGTATATACAATCAGAACAGTTTATCTGTAACTTCTATGATTTGACTCATTATAAATGTCATTTTCTATATATTTGTAAATAGTATTTAACTATTGTCTTTATTTTTGTATTTATTATTAACCAGGGTGTTTATATCTTGTAGATGTAGATGATTACTAACCAGTGTGTTGTAAAATGTATCCCAGTATTCTGTATGTTTTTTCTATGTAAACTCTTGTTTTTCAGAGGGTGTTTTTTTTAATAGGGTGTTAATATCTTGTAGATGATTCAAACCAGTGTCTTGAAAATGTATCCCAGTATTTTGTGTTTTTTCTATGTAAACTCTATTTTTATTCTACACAATTTTTTTTTACTTTTTCATCTGTTTTGTCCTGGAGCTTTTCTCCCTGGGCCTCTACTGAAAATGGACATATATCCAGTTAGACTAGCCCGGTCAACAAATGTAAAATAAATAAAATAAATAAAATATTAACCTTCTCCTCTTGACTGTTTAGCACAATCTTGGCTGGAGAGAGCTTTGCTTCCAGTTTGGCTATGTAAGTGCATCTCTCACAGGTTGTAGTGTTGTGTGGTAGGAGAAGAGGGTTATCTGTGTACATGAGGCAGTCACTGCCTTGCCCCAATATGCCCAGATTCACCAGGTGGAAAGGAGAAATCTCCGGAAGCTGACCCTTGGACATGCCTGTTTAGGTGCTTTTTTTTAAAGTACAAGAGCTGTTTTCCCTTACCTTTGCAAGACCCTTTGCAATTATAGGCTGTTTAGTGCCTACGATTAATTTCTCCTTATTAACAAGGAGAGCTGAGTACTTGTATCAGTTTAAGGCTTCCTAGTGCTTTCCAGCAGGTTCTAGAGCAAGTGCTAGTGACAGGGGTTCAGATTTTAGTGCTACTACTGAGAAACCAGCTAGTTCTAAGGGAAAATTTGAAGAGCAGACTTTCTGGCACCTGGAATACTTTAACTGTAGCTCTGCTGGGCTGCACAATGTGAAAAATGCACAAACACATGGATTTTTAAGCCAGAAGATTGAAAGGGATAGGACTCAGCCCAAAATGGCTAATAAAATTACAATTTCAGAGCTGGAAACCACTCCTCTGGTGTTAGATAGGCAGTACAATGCTCACCACTCCTACTGGTAAGCAGTAGGACTTCCCTCTACCACAGTAAGGTCTGGATAGCTCTGAACACAGAAAATAAAGTCCTGGAACCAGCAAAGCCTGGGATCTGCACTATACTAGCTAGGAAAGGTGGGAAATGAGCAAAAAAGATAGTATTTTTCATTTTTTTTGGGGGGGGTTGGTTAAAACAGGCTAAACAATGCAAAAATACAGTAAATAAACACAGAAAAGGCTAACATACTTGAGTGTGTATCTTTAAACAGTAAATGCAATTAAAACTCTACAAAATTAGCCATTTAAAACTTTTTGAATGAAGCAAGGCAAGTGCACAATGAAAAACAATTTAAGAGGCAGTAATACAGTAGAATAAGTAGCTAGCCTACATATACAGAAAATCTACATATACAGAAAAGCAGCTAAAACACACAAACAATTCAGATGCAGTGCAACCTACAACACTTGAGTTGTAGCAATATTAAGGCAAATACAGTTTTAATAAATGCACTAAAATATACTCTATATTTCCAAAATGTTTTTGAAGCACAGTCAGAACACAAGGAGATTCAGGCAATTTTATTTATTTATTTATTATTTTGTCTGGTTTATTCAGTACAACCCATACACCGTTTTTATACTACCAGGTGACTTTCTACTACTTTATATTTATTTGCAATGACTACTACAAGCAGGATTGTTACTCACCAGCCTTGCGATGCAGCCTTTGCAAACTTCTGGCATGGGCTTCCTGATTCACAGCCTGTTCAGCTGCAGCTGTAAAGGGAAAAGAGAAATATTTAGGCATGCCTATCCATCACATACACAGGCTGGACTTTGGTAAACAGTTATTGATATGAATACTTACACACTGCTGGGAAATCACCCCTCTACCTTGTTTCTTGGACACACTCATCTAATAGCTCCATCTTCTTCCGCTTTAAGTCAGCATAGTGGTGCCGGACTTGCTCAGCAGTACGAGGGATACCAGTGGCACTGATGAGATCACAGGCATGATGGTCCCAGGCTTCTGCTTTATATTCAGAGCCCTGGTACTAGCCCTGCAGCAGTCTCTTGTCATGGTTATTTACCAGGAGTCCTATCATGACCTTGGACCCTCTATGCCCAGCACTCTGCCCAGAAGCACATGCCCTCATCAACACCTGCCATACTGCCTACAGTGGGAAGCTGCAACCAGTTATGAGCTGTATTCCCGCTTGCGGGGTTTAAATACAGCCAATTTCCCACCCTTTGCCATGATTGGATGGTTTTGAATATGCTGAGCTAAGCTAAAGGCAAACCTGCTTAGCTAAGGTTGGCAGTACTTAAAGGGGCAGGTTCAGCTCTGCTTACCAATGGGCCAATCCACTTAGCTGGGCTACACATTGCTTAGCAGTCATACTTACACAATGCTTACACCTGGTAAGCAGAGCTGTGCAATGCTTAGCATTGCTTATTTTTTATTTTATAGACTATCTGCTATATGGGATTGATTCATCATTCATTACATATTATAAATTTGTTTACTGTCCCTGACATCTCCCAATGTGCTTTTATTACATTTAATCATGTGTGACTATATTGTATGGGACACTTGTGTTTATATGGGGGTTTCACAACTTTATTAAACTGGCACCTCACATCTGGACAGTACTCTGGTTAACAACTATATGTTATTTAGTAGCAAATTATAAAAAAAAATGTTTATTTACTGTTTTCACATTTATAATGCAAATTGGTTACAGTGGGGATCGTACCAAGAATGACTCCTTGCAAAGTGTACGCTCTAATCACTACATTATTATAGTACTGCTTGTGTTGGATGCCTCTTGCTATTTAACTTCCTGTGCTGTTTAAGCTAGACTAAGCATAGGTAAACAACGGGCACATCCATGCAGCTGCGCTTAAACTTTATTGCATGTATAAAAAAAAATATTTGTTGCGTTTTTTATTTTTACCTTTCAGAATGTCCATGCTATCAACTTTCTGCTTTATGGGACGATTGTCCCTTATAGCTTTGTCCACATTCCTTACTCTGATGGGTTGGGAGGTGTGCACTATGTGTGCTTATGCTAAATCTGTTATTCTATCAACTTTTGTCTTGGTAGGGACAATTGTCCCTTATGGCTTTGACCAGATTTCTTACCCTGACAGGCTGGGGGTGTTAAGAGTGTTCCTACTCATTTTAAATTGCAAAATGGCAATTCTGGTGTGTGGGGGGTGGGGTGGGGTGTTTTGTGAGAGCTCTGCTCTCAGACACACCCTCTGTGCTCGTACACGGAACCGTGTCTGGTTTACAGCATGGCAGTGCGCCTTCATACATAACCTATAAATCTATAAATCTATATGCATGGCATGCTGCCATGCTGAGCAGGAACGGTCCCTTTCATGCAGGAATAACTTATTCCTGCATGGTTGCTTGCTGAATCCGGGGGATAGCCTTCTTAATCCTCTCTGCATCGACCAGTTACATAAAATAAACTTTCTATATTTTTTGCTTCTCAAAATCAGTTGTTCAGTGCTGTGTCTTGCAGTTGCTGATCCTCTTCTTTATATCATAAACAGTTGCAATCAGTCTGTAATGCTAGACATAGAGTTTCAGACTTCTTGTTCAGAAAATGTATGCTGATGCAAAATCTGCTGTTCTATTACCTTTTTAAGTGAATCAAAGTAAAATTTTAAACCTGTTCCTGGTTTTGTGACTTTCTCCATGCATTATTTTTGTCTTGTCCAGAATTCTTGAGCAAAGAGGATGAGAGGTAAGTCAGCTGCCATGGCATAACAGGAAATGCATCTCTCATCAGTCCCTGATTTAGCAGAATTGCCATGATTGTGCCTCATATTTTTTCTTTGTAAAATGGTTGATTTTATTGTAAATTACTTAAGATTACAGCCAGTTAATAACACCAGACATTAAGAGGCTGATTCTGAAAAGTTATTTTGAGCTGTACTCAAGGTGTGCTCCTCACAGTAACCATTTCTGATTCAGAGATAGCCCTACCATAGTGCCACAGTTAAAAGATATGCAGCACCTGGAGTGGGCTGTTTCAATTGCTGTACTAAATACTAATGGCTCAGTCCAGTGAAGAGGCATATGCTAATTATCCATGTGCTCTCCCCTTGGAATTGCCTGTGGTAAGGAATTTACACAGCCAAGCAATTGCATAAATTAGCACAGCTGCTGCTGGCTGCTTTTGTTAATGAACATCACCCATTGTGGTTGGAATAAGTGCTGGGGAATTTGGTAGCCAGGTAGTATTAGGGTGTGTCTGCATGAGTGTATGTAAGGGGCTGCACATGTATGAGTGTATGTGTGAGAGTATGTCTGTATGGGAGGTAGCAGATAGAGAGTGAGTGAGCGGATGAATGTTTCTATGTTTCAGTGTGAGTGATTATGTTCCAAGGAGGGTGCGTGTGTGTGTGTGTGTGTGTGTGTGTGTGTGTGTGTGTGTGTGTGTGTGTGTGTGTGTGTGAGTGTGTGTGTGTGTTGTGGGGGGATTGGTGTGGGCTTATCAGGTGGCACTGTGTCTCTCCTATTGGCTGACTTTACTGAACAGACAAGGCTTTCAATAAGTAAGCAACAAGTAGAGGCAGTAGTATTCTTTTATTTTCAGCACTTTTCATCAGTGCGATTACTATACTGACATCATAAATAAACACTGTGACGCCTGGCAAATAAACCCTGCAGAACTGGAGCTTTTATCCCAATACCAGAGAAGTGTAGGATTATTATATTTTTGTAGCTCTGTCATTCGTAGGGCAGGCATTCACAAGAATGAATCAATAACTCAGGCACTCAGACCTTTTCAGATTTAACAGTATAGTATCTTGACTGGTATAGCTTCTTACAAAAGAATGGAGTATGTATGAAAGTGGGCAACATTACTGAACAAAAGACCGGGTGCCTACATTTCACTTTGTTTTTCTAATTGTCTTGCTGTGGAGTTAGTTGTGTATGACAAAAAGTGATACTACAGACAAGTGCTTCAAAATACAATGTCATCGCATACTTTTGGGGGACATATATTACAATGTTGTTGTGTCTTTCGGCTTTTCCCGGTTAGGGGTCACCACAGCGGAACTCCGGTCCGCTAATGATTGGTAGTTGATTTTTACGTGCTGAGTTACCAGCCCTGACGCACAACCTTCAACGAAGGTATGCCCATTCACGCATGTCTCCACGCAGAAGATGCTCTAGATGAGAATTGAACCGGACAGTGTCTTACTGTGAGGCGACAACGCTACTGCAGCTTTCAAAATATCAAGCCATATAATTACTGACCTGCCCAGATACATTAAGGCCTTGTTAAGCTTAATCCTGTTGGTTACCAAAACAGCAATTACTAGAAAATGGAATTCAAAGTCTAAACCAACCACATTTGAAGTAGTGAATATTGTAAAAGAGATAAAAGAACTGGAGAGGGATCTTTAAAAAAGGAAGGAGCAAATAACATAGAAATAAATGGAAATTGTGGGAATCGTACATGCAGAATAATGTTCAGGAGGAGGAGTGAGGTTTAAGGGAAAGCAAGAATTTATGAAATGCTGAAATGATGATAGTCATAAAGAAAGAAAATGTGTGATGTATAAAATGTATAAAATATGTAAATAAAAAAAATGAATATGCTTTTTTTCGACTAATATATGTATACCTATGTGTTAAGTGATAACTTAAAACTTAAAACCATAAAATCGTCTAAGGCCAGCTTCGAGAGAAAAATTGCACAGGACACTAAGGATAATCACAAGGCTTTCTTTAGTTATGTTAGGAACCTGGGTGGGAATTCCCAGATATGCTCAGAATTAGTCCAAAATGACAAAAAATACACCAAACCCACAGACATTGCCAACATCCTAGCTGACAGGTTCAGCGCAAACTCCCCACCAAAAGGGCAAATATCTATCCCAGCAGAGTGCTGCCCCCCCCTGACATTTCAGATGCTCAGGTAAGAGCCGCCCTCTCCAAAGCAAAAAACACAGCATCAATGGGACCAGACGGTGTCCCGGGCTGTGTCCTACATGAACTCCAAGAAGAGCTAAATCCAAACATAAAACTACTGTTCAATCTCAGCCTTACTACAGGATATGTACCAAAAGAGTGGCGTACAGCAACAGTGGTCCCACTCCACAAAGGTGGTGCCTCAACGGATCCTGGAAATTATCGCCCCATAAGCCTGACTAGCTTGGTCTGCAAAGCTATGGAAAGGATCATCATGGACCTCATAAATAAAGATATTGGGGACCTACAGACACTGGATCCTACCCAGTTCGGCTTTGTTAAGGGCAGATCCTGCTTCTTAAACCTGGTCGATTTCTTTGAAACAGTCACCAAGGCCATTGACGAGGGGAAGGTGGTCCACACAGCCTACCTGGACCTCGCAAAAGCCTTTGATACAATACCCCACTCGAGCATTATAGATAAGCTCACCAGCTTAAATATAACCCCCTATGTCACTAGATGGGTTGCAAACTGGCTCAAGGACAGAACCCACATTTTTAGAATTGCTGGAGCCATGTCAGACTCCAAACCAGTTACAAGTGACATCCCACAAGGCTCAATCCTGGGACCTCTCTTGTTCGGTATATATTTCTCGGAGGTACAGGCCAACACAGAAGGACTATGGCTGACCAAGTTCGCAGATGACTGCAAACTGGGCGCCATAATTGACTCTCCAGTCGACACAAGCATCCTCCAAAAGGGCCTCATAGAAACAGACAACTGGTGCCAGAGCCATGGCCTCAAGCTAAACGCCAAAAAGTGTATAGTCATCCCCTTTGGCAAAAACAAAGTGCCCACAAATTACCACATAGGTGGTAATCCATTAAGTACAGAAGAAGTAATTAGGGACCTGGGGACCCAAGCTGATAGCAATCTCTCATTTGACAACCACGTGGCCAAAGTGGTTAGAAAAACATTTTATATAGCCCACCTAATCATGAAGGGATTCACATCTAGATCAGGGGAGGTCATCGTGCCTCTTTACTCATCCCTCATCAGGCCCATAATTGAGTACAATGCCCCTTTTGGGATGTACCTTACCAGACACCTGCAACAACTGGAAAGACCCCAAAAGTACTTCACCAAGAGGATCAAAGGGCTCAAACAGGTGCCATATGCTGCCCGGTTAAAGAAACTCCAGCTCTACTCAGTGGCATACCGCCTGTTCAGAGGTGATCTGTGCCTGACATATAAAGCCATGTCCAACCCGGAATTAATGGACATGCTGCACCTCAGAAAATCCAAATCCCATCGAGCTACGCGCTCGAGAGACTTGAACCTCAGCACTGAAATAAATAGGACATGCTGGAGGGACAGATTCATAACCCAGAGGCTCCCTTCACTCTGGAATAAAATCCCAGTCCAGGTTATTCAGAGTCCCTCATTGACTCTCTTCAAGAGGAATCTTGATGAGTGGATGGGAGATCGTAGGTTTACCCCGGGTATCACTTCTGTGTCACTGTTAGACAGAGGCATAGTATACTAATCTCGAAAAAGGGCATAACAAAATTAATTTAAAATGGGTGGCAAAAGCCAAACACACTCTGGCTAGGCTTATAAATGCCCTAGGGCAGATAGCCTAGTATGAACCTATGAACCTATAATTTAATAAAGGCATTTCATAAAAAATTAACAATAAAAACAGTATGCCACTGGTTTTCTACTGGAAAATGCAGGGGGAGGGCTAACAAATTTTATTCTGTCAAAGATCACTTGGCTGTGTCTCTAAGACATTAGAAGGCTAAATCCAGTCTAAGTGGAAGAATCAGGTTAAGGAGATACAACAGGGGGAAATATCTATTTTCATATCATGATCAGTGATGGGCTTTTTTTGTTTTTCCCATAGAATCTAAACAATTTTGAATAATACTGTGTTGTGTCTGGTATGATCTGGCATGATTAGCTCTCATAGAAGACCACTGTTGGGAAGGTATTTAAGCTGTCAAGAGTCCATATGGGCAAACACCCCTAACAAGCAATGTGATCGGTAACCTCAGAAAACAACTGGAGAAACACCAGCTAGAAAACAAATAAATAATGCAAAGTAATTAGAAGCAATTTACCCAAGCTGCTGTCACAGTGATAAAGCATTTTCTTTCTATGATCCCATTCTGATACACACTTCATTATACCAGGTTCGTGGAGTGGACATACTTCTGATATGCTTTTTATTATAATGATATTATTAAATTCATTCTTGTGGAGAGAGATTTCTACAGATGTGAGTTTTATAGTACTGTAAGGTAAATCAGTAAACAGTAAGAATGTACATACCTCAGTCTTCTGTCAGTCCACTTGGAGAACTGCAAAAGATAAATAGGATAGATCCTGCACAGGGTGTTCGCTGACTTAAGCAGATCACTTTAGCTTAGCGGTGTTCTCTCATTGTCACCAAATCATACTTCACTCTCTCCTGGAATGAATGAAATGGAAAGAGTAGCTACACAGACAGTCAACCAGTCCTCATTTTCAGTCAGTATTTTAGAAACTGAAGTCAACCACAGAACTTCAAAAGCAACCTCAGGTCTTTTGGATAAGTAATTTAAATACTTTCTAGTTTCTTTAATAATCCAACAGACCTCTCACCCTTTTTTCTAAACACGCCACTGCTTGCCTGCTTATATAATCGCCTTCTTAGATCTCAGATACTACCCCATGGATGTTTCAACCAGCCACTGTACACATCTGACAACATCAAAAGTAAAGCATGTAACATTTGTAACATTAAATGTAAAGCATGTACATGCCAGGGTTCAATAGAACCAATTTAATAATAATACTTAAAACAAAAAGAAGGTCTGATTTATACCACTTTTGACCCAATCAGAGAAAGTGTTGGGCTGAAACCTGTGCTTGTCATAAGTATTTTTTTATTTAAAGTATTCATTAATAAATAATTTCTATTGAATATTGCATGCACATGCTTTATTTTTGATGCTGAGATGTCTTTGTGTTTTTTTTTCTATTACCTTTGTTCATCTTTTTATGATAGAACAATATGACAAGTGTTTGGAAGTGTTTACCTGCTTGTTAAAGTCATAACTGTTCCACTGCACCTGAGGCAAGTGGAAATACTATATAAGGTTCATGTACGCAGTGGTATGTCAAACAAATTGAAGCAAGATTTAGAGGCAATACCAGTTACCTCTCCAACAGTCCAAGAAGCAAGAGACAGGGGAGATGTCCCAGCAGTTTGTAAGTATTCATAGCAATATTTGTTTACCAAAGTCCAGCCTGTGTATGTGATGGATAGGTATGCATGGATGTTTCTCTATTTTCATTACATCTGCAGCTGAGCGGGCTGTGAAACAGGAAGCCCATGCCAGCAGGTTGCAAAGGCTGTGTTGCAAGGCTGGTGAGTAACAATCCTGCTTGTGGTAGTCATAACAAATAAATATAAAGGAGTAAAATGTCACCTGGCACTACAAAAATGCATATGGTTTCCACTGAATAAACCAGACAACATGACATTAATAGTCCAATATAAGTTATAATTAAATAAAAGTGTAACTGCCTGGCAATAAAGTTCTAAATCCTGGACTGGTTGTGTTTATTCTGGTATTGTATGGCCTCATATGTTGCATTCACCAAGATCTGGTATGTGAATTGTACTGTTGTATCAACTGTTTCTCACACTGTGCTGCATTAAAAATATGTCTAGGAATGTCTGTATAAGAATGTTGTAATTACAAAGTCAGATTATACAACCAAGAGAGACTTAGACAGAAAACACTGACAAAAGCATCAGCACTTTCTAAATAGCTCATTCTGATAAAACATAAATTGTTGTATTTTTAGCATACACGGCCATGGTTCAAATCCCCGGAGTGCTAGTAAGCTGTATGCATAATCATACCTCTCAACTGTACAGATTTGTGCAGAATGTGCAGATTTTTGCCTCATAGTTCTGGCCTGTTCCTCTATTTTCCTGGCAAATTACTGGGATGATCTCAGGATTGTAGTCACTAAATAATGACATACATTTGAGTTTCAGACTTCAGATCCTTCAGAAAATGTATATTTAAACAAATCCTGTTACTCTAGCAACTTTCTGAAAGTGCATAAGAGCAATATTTAAAATATGTGCCTATTTGTACCCCCAGTTTGTCAAGCTTTCTACAGATTTCTTTGCTCTAAGAGGTTGAGAGGTATGAGCAGAATTATAACTAGGAATCTGGGAATATGTGTATAAACAGTCAGGTAGTGTTAACAAGCATCCCCTCCATGGGTCTACCAGGTAAGAGAAGTAGAATGTAGCTATAAGACAGTTGAAGTATACACTGTGTACAAACATACTACTGCCCAAACTAAGGCCATAGGGTATTGTAATAATACTGTAGAGTAATGATTAGAACAATGAGCATTAAAGTTGTGAGTACTGCAAGGATATACAAGTTGTTAATTGACATCTTTCTCTTCCCCCCACCATATCTGCAACAATAATCTAAACACACAAATCAATGGGTATATTTTGTATATTTTATACCAAATCTACTGTTGGGACATATGTCCTATTACTATATTGAAATGTGTTTATACTAATGTTCTATGTTGAAATACTATCATTGGTGGACTGTTGCTATCAATGTAACCTGAATGCTGTTGTAATGGCCACTGTGGTTCCATATGTGTATGTGTTCTGTTTGATAGGCAACTGTTCAAACTCTGTTGTTTTGGGTTAATGGGAATATCTATGCATGCTGTTATAACTAATCCCGGACTGTGTTGACTATTACTAACCCACATATGTTCTAAAACTGTAACACCATAGCACGTTTGGGAAGGCCGGTCCCAGCGGACCCACCTCTCCCACCTCATCTGGTTATGGCACTGGGCACCAGCAAATCTGGGACCCACCCTGGGACCTCCTCGTCCTCTGATCAAAAAGACCAGTCAAAGAAACCTGGTTAAAGGCAGCAGGAAGCACCCCTGCACTACCAGCCTATTACCCATTCCACATCTCTTGGCTGCAGAACTGTCACTGAAGCTCCAAAGGTGGTGGTGTTTCCATATTCATTAAGGAGGTACACACCTCCAGAGTGCTGACCAACTTAGGCATTACAGATCCTGCAGGCATAGCTAATATTGGGTAGGACAGTGGTTCAGGTTGTAGCCTGCTATAGGTCCCCAAACATGTCCCAGCAGTCACACTCCATGTCCCTAAACACCATGGAGGATAATATTGTCCAACCTAACACTCCCATGCTGGCTGACTTCAACTACCCCACCATTAACTGGGAAAGCTACTCATGTAGCAATGTACATGCCCAGCACATCGACCTGGTCCTTCCTAACATGGGCTACTGTTGCTCGACACCAATAGTCAACTCGCCCTTGCTATATCTGAATACAAATTAATCATCTTTGGAAATCCATGGCCCTCCCATGCCCCCCTGCACAGGTAACCACCACAAAAAGCCTTTCCAGTGCTGAATATGGCCTCATAACAACAGAGGTGGCTAACCTCACACCAGCCGCACAATTGGAGACTAGGTGCATGACAGCTGAATCAAACAACAATGCACCATACCTCTCAAGTGTACCTCATTATGAGGAACGTACCTCATTTGGGGTCTTAAAAAGTTCATGTTCTTTGAAGCTCCACATTGAAAGAGTCTTTCACATATTCAGTGTTAGGAATTTTTTTAAGTGAAACCTGTAGCAAATAAAAATGAATTGCATTAATTCATTAAAAGATCTTCTTTATAAGTAAAACCAGTACATTTTAACCACCCTCTGACCTTCCTAGTTGAAGTTGTTAGTAAGCCATTAGAATGCGTTCCATATTTTGCCCATTTGTGCCACATTATAAGGGCTAGTGTTCTTCATTTCAGAGATGGAAGGTTGAGACCTATGTAATGCACTATGAACATGTACACAAATGCATGGGTACTGCCATACCCACTACAACCAGGACCCTCACCTCCAATAAAAGGAAGCTGATCTGGTGGTCCCCTGCCATACAGACACTGTACAGCAGAAGGAAGGAACCAATATGGAAGAACGTGAAGTCCCAAGACTGGAAATCAACCCTTATCAGTCTCAATTGAAGGCTGAGATCCCTCATCAAATACTACAAAGTTAGCTGTGAGAGCAGAATTGGGGCACATAGTGAAGACAACCACAAGGACTCATACAGTTATGTTAAGAATCTCCATGGCAATAGCAAGATTTGTTCTGAGCTACTAGACAATGGAACCACCAGACTGAGCTAACAAATACTGCCAATATACTGTCTGGCATCTTGAGTGCAAATATTACCCCTCACTCCCCCCACAAAGGACCAATCACAATACCAGTACACTGCCAGGCACCCAGTATTACTGCAGCACAGGTTAAAACACCACTGTCTAAGGCCAGAAATACAGCTTCTATGGGACCTGAGAATATCCCTGGCTGTGTTCTACATGAACTACAGAGTGACCTGGCATCTTACCTGTGTGTCCTGTTCAAGCACAGCCTCACCTCAGGCTTTGTCCCTACTGAATTTTACACTGCTACAGTCACCCCTCTCCACAAACGAGGTGTAACTACAGACCCTAGGAAATACTGCCCCAACTGCCTGACAAGTCTGTTATGCAAAGTTAATGAATGCATCATCATGCACCTAATAAACAGGGATATGGGAAGCTGCAGACTCAGCATCCCACATAGTTTACCTTTGTGAAGGGTAGGTCATAACTGCTCATTCCACCTGGTCACTTCTTGGTGTCAGTTACCAGAGCTGTGGATGAAGGCAAGGTGGCACATACAGCCTACATTGATCTGTCCAAAACCTTTGATAACATTCCTGACTCACTAACTAGATGGGAACATAGGCACAAACACAGGGGAAGATTGGATATACTGTTGTCATACATTGATACATTTGCAGATGTCACAGAGTTTGTTGTAACATCCTTTATGAGGAATATGACATCAGTAATACCCATAGATGTGAGTATTTACTGACTGCATTCCCCAGAATCCACAACTGATTTACCAAGGACGCATGTCCATGCAAACCTTGTCAATCTATCAGTCCACCATGTGTATAACAGCACTGATGACATAGAATCTGTTCACAAATCAGGGGGATATGTTCCCCATGTTGGTTGGCTCTCTCCACATGTCCTGTCCTGTGATGTATTGCCACCCACTATATGTGAATCTGTAGGCCACCGCCTCTGTAACGTCCCTCACACAGGCAAGGAGATGGGGCAAGGCCCACATTAAGGAATGTCCCATATGTCGCAATTAGCAGCAGTGTCCAGGCCCACAGCACAATACAATGTGGACACCTACATAATGGTATGATCATAGCAATACCTGACATCTGCACAACTGTACAGAGGATAGACAGTAAGTAGATAGCCAACAGGTTATGCATTAGGATGAATGTTTTGCAAGATACAGTCTGAAATTGATAGGTATGCCATTACTACATGACAGCACTCCTCAATGACATGTCCAAAAAACATAGTAGTCTACAGTTAATATCAACATAACAGATCAATATCCAATAGGAGATACATATAAACATACAGCTCAAACACCAAGAAAAAGATACTCAGTACTCAGAGTCCAGCTTTGCATGCAGGGGTGTATGGTTCTAGTACTACAATCTTAAATATATTGTTACTTGAAAAAGCACTGTTAAAAGTACTAACTTAATGATACAATATGTGTTAAACTATTTCTCTCAACCAGTGCACTGTAGCTGGTGTAACATGCAAGTGTGACTGCATATAACATGGTATACTACCCATTTATGAAACAAATCCAAAATGAAAAGATTGTGGTACTACCCATGTATACTCAGGTGTCCCATACAGTATACTCACTTATTCCATAACAATGCAGCAAATACTTATGGATGACAATTTTTATGTGGTTGTATCAAGAAACACTATTGATGTTGGCTATAATAAAATTAATTTGCTTTTAGATTATCTAGTTATCCAAAGGATGACTGACAATAAATTAATATAATTCTTAAAATTAAGAAAACAGCAATTCCTACCATTTATGGGATTCTCAAAATTCATAAGTTAGGGGACCAGTTTCCCGTTATACTTATTTTGTCATTTGTTGGTTCTGGTATTGAATCTCTTGCAGTTTTTGTGGATGGAATGTTAAAGAACTTTTTTAAGACCATTCCATTTGTGATTTAGGATTGTCACTTTTTAGAATCTTTGGGAAAAGCATCTTTTGATAAGGAAGCTATATTTGTTACAGCAAGTCTATATCACTTCATCAAACAGTCTATTTATCAAATCCCTATTCATCGAACTCACTTTAGTTAAAGCTCACTTCAATGAATGATTGTTTCAGTGAATTTTCTCACAGGGAAATAAACTAGTGGGCCAACTAACAACAGTGCCAAACACTACAAAATGTTAAACTCAGCAAAGTGGGGGGATTTGCCTCTACACCCCGCCCACACCCACTTGACTAAATATACCAACTCCAAGATTGCACTATAGTGGGAAAAGGGTAAATTTCTAATGATTGCCAACTACTTCATTTCCCTGTGAGAAAATTTGCTGAAATGATCGTTCGCTAAATTGAGCTTTCACTAAAGTGAGTTCAATGAATAAAGATTTGATAAATAGACTGCTTGATGAAGTGATATAGACCTGTTACAGCTATTAGAAAATTATATATTTCAGTCCCTCATCTCTCATGATATAGGACTAACATAGATCAGTGAAGCTGTATTATTTGAAAACAGTTATGAAATTCAGATATTAAGCAGATTAATTTATCTAATGAAATAACTTTGAGAAACAAGTTCCTATTTTTTAATGGAAATACTTCCAACAAAAATGTGGGGAAGCTATGGGGACAAAACAAGCATCAGTGTTTGCAAACATTGTGTTATGGTTTGGGTAACTGTAAACAATTTGGGAATTTAGGTATGTCACATTTCTGCAACTGTGTTTGTATTTCCATGACAATATTTTAATTTTGTGAAAGGGAGATGCAAGTGAATTGCCAGAAGTTTTCAGATATGTTGACTGATCTATTAGATTCTTAAACTTCACCTATAATTTTGATAATGTTACTACATTTTCAATGTAGATGTGTATAAAGACACATATACTACAATATTCCTACGTACAATATTTATTAAGGAAGTGCTTTTTTAAAGTTGTTTATATTTTTCAAGCCATTACCCATTATGGCAATAGAAGAGTTTAGTCAAGGGTCAAATACTTAGATTATTAAGGCTGTCACTGATGGTGAGAATGTTTTAATGGAGGTGAAACATATGAACAATGTTTTAGAAAGGGCTAATCTGGATATGCTGGGGATGATTTGCTGAAGTAACTAACCACAGAAGTATTGATTATCCTCTGATTTTGAACACTAGGACGAGGAATAACTTTAATTAAAGGAGTGATAATAATAGTAATAATGACAGGGAGTTTTTTGTTATGAAAGAAGATAGGTTTATGAATCCTAAGGTTATTCGATTTTTAATAGATATAATGTTATAAAACAAGTTTTAGTTAAAAATTGGAAGTTGATTATTGCCAATAGTAATTTAAAAGACAGTTTGGGTGAGATACAGACCTTTGTATATAACAAAGGGAGGAATATAAAAGACAAATTAGAAATGGTAAGTGCAAAAGGACAAATAACTGGCAAACTGTCATCAGCTATAACATATATATTGATATATATTTTTTCAACTGTGGTACTTATAAGCAATGTAGATTAATGTATAAATTAGGTACCCAATATTACAGTTCCTGTACATCCCAGGGTGGTCAAAGCTAAGAAACACTATAATTATCACATCAAAAATGGAAGTTGTGCGTCATGTGATTATTTTTATATAGGTAGATACCGAATATATGAACATTATTGTAGTATAAAAAAAATGAAAGATGAAAGAAATGCTTTATGTAGACATGTTTTTGTGTATAAAAATTTTAATATGTTTTGTATGGGTCTAAGTGCATTCATCCATTTCATAAGATTCCACCATACAACACATATGTGACCTATACCAGAGGTGTAGCTAGCTGTTTTTGTGCCAGTGCCATCTTCTGATCTGGCACTTCTCTAGAAATAATGAAAAGCTCTTCTCAGATGTGAGGGACAAAAAATGTTTTTTTCTTCTCCTAAGCTTTCTACCACATACAAAGCAATACTCTGAAAAAAGCAAACTAAACAACAACAGCAAAAACAACAAAAAAAATATTTTCTTCTTTTAAGTTAGTTACTACAGTTTATCCCACATACAGTACACTACAGCACTCAGTTTTGACCACAAGTACAATGCTGGTATTGATTTCTAAATGCTGGTATGCATTGAAGAGTGATTGTGATTGGCCAGTTGTGACTCCTGACACTTTTCACCCAAGGTGGCTATCCCCTTCTCCCCACCCTAAGTACTCTATTGACCTATACCAGTGGTTTGTGTGGGCTGACTTTCCACAGGGTGATTTTGTTGGCCAGTGCACATATTGACACGTGTAGAATCCCTGACACTCTGGTACCATTGATGTGGGTAACAGAACATTGAGAGTAGAGTCCACTGTTGGAGATGATGCAGGATACCCCTATTTACAGTGGCTGATGGCTCCCATCTCAAAATGTACTAGATATGGCATATTGTACTCTATTGTCATAGACATACAACATCATGGAACATTTGTTTGGACTGCCGACCGCCTGCTTTTGCTGCTTGGATACATTTTTTGACATACTGCAGTATGCTTTAGAGATCTGCAGCAAGGTATCTGTGTTTTTCACCATGGTTCATAATATGATATTATGAAAATAATTACAGCATCTAGACATCATTGCATTGCATTGCCCGTCACATCTGTATCAGCAGCAGAGGGGGAGGAACTGGCTGTGGTGGGCCCCTATGCAAGGCAGAAGAGGGTACAATAAATTATGGCACTCAAAAAGAGGCAGTGTCTGTCCCACAACTATTGGATGTGATTACAGTAACACAGAATAAAACTGATGCATGCAATATCACACCTAGGCTATGCACTGACTGATCATTCCATGTATCAGACATTACCATAGCTGCAGGGGCAACAGAAGTGGGCAGGGCATAGTAATCATCATTTGCACAAGTAGGGTATGGCATAATGATAGGAGACAGCAACTCTAATAAAGACGGAGGAGTCAAGGGTGGCACATGTGGTAATCACACAAATAGAAGGTTGGGGTAGTTAGGGAGCACATTCTTCAGTGCTGGTGTGGAACTTCCATGAGTGGTATGCAGGTTGGGTATACCATATGGAACCACATTGTTTATACTTGAGGCATCCTGTCCAAGAGATGATGTACCATGTAAGGTGTGTGCATTGAAATGATTTTGTGGTCCCTATGACATTCCAGAAGAATGCTGACATTTATGACCTTGTAAATGGGCAGTGGTAGGTCTCATTCAAGGGAGAATTATTGGGAAGTATCATCAGTCATATTCATGGGAAGATCCATGTTCTAGTGTGGAAACAGCCATGACCACTGTGAAATGTGACACTGTCTTTGGAATGCTGTGAGCTACCTTTATACGCCTAGCATATGATCATGCCATATGCATCCATCCATTAACATGGACAATGCTGTCCAGTTGCCTATATCTGCATGAGGTGCCTGTCAGCTCTTCGATGGCTGTTTCTGTGAATGTCATTCTGGTGAAAATGTTTCACAGAAAGCACTCTCAGCAATAATGGAAAATCCTCTTCCTCCACTTTAGTGTGACCTCACTGTAGATATACTTAAGTTTGGGAGGGGGTGCACGAAGGCTTGCCCTCTGTAAAAACATATTTTTCAATATTTCCTCCACATGTATGCACTAATGGTTACCAATTTGGCTACCACTGCCATTGCAAAGCATGCCTTCTCCAGGTTTCTATATGCCACAACACCGTTCTTGTATTACAGAATGTTCTGCAGTCCTTGCAGTGGTTCCAGATCTTCAAATTGTCCAGAAGCATGCCTTCTCCAGGTTTCTATATGCCATGACACTGTTCTTGTATTACAGAATGTCTTGTAGTCCTTGTAGTGGTTCCAGATCTTCAAATTGTCCATGTGGCACACTCAACATTAATGATATGGTTTGAGCAGTGGCTATTTGTGCTTCGACTACTGACCCACACATCCAAGGACTGATGCCAAGGGTAATATCAGGTCTGGGAAAATCTGGGTCATGGTGTTGACAGCCACCAACATACCTTATTCTGTGCTGGGTACAAGCACCTTGGAGGCAATGCATGCCATGCATGGTGGTGACACCTATGTAGAAGGGGTTGGGCTGGCATGGATTGATTAATCTCTACCGAATACAGGTGATGCTAGAGGTTCATCTTCTCCCTCCACAGTCATCACAGCTGTGGGTAAGGTGACTGTGTCAATCACTGTCATCATTACTGACAGTACCACCATGTCAACAGACTGCCCCATGTGTGTTGTGCCATTATCATAATTCAGTGGTGATCCCTATACATTAGGCATGCTCCAACTGCAGTGATGGATCCTTTGCCAGTGGACACTATGAATGCATACAGAAAACATACCTGGGGCAATTCTAGAGCATATTGATGACTCTTACCACCATGAGGTAAACACACACTGCTGTTTGGCAACTGTATGCATGGTCTAAGGACATATATCTACCTTGTGGTGCAGGCTGCTTCTGTTGTAGCCCTGAAGGCCTTATGATGACATAAATGCATATGTGTTTGAGTAAACCATTCACAAGCACAAGTCAATGTCTTACAGAAATGGCATGAATCATTAGTCACTTTGAGTATCCCCAACATATGCTTAGGCAATCATCACTAGCCCATTTCACATATCCAACGTACTGCTAGGAATGAAGGTTCAATCACATTTCCCATTGAAGAATACTAGGCATTCCTCTATCTCTATACGTGCTTATATATTGGTTGTCCACTCCCAATGGTCAGCCTGTCTCAGGCAATTTCCTTTGCCTTGGTTCTGGCTTACACTAACATACTGGTGATCCTGTAACACATCTGCACATTTATTCTATTATGGCCATCCACAGTACTAATATCCTGCACCAGTCTCTGCCACAACTGGTCTTGGTAGGCCCTGGTAGCTTTATCAAGATCAAGGATATACATTCCATGTGTACATAGGGCACATAATAACATTTTTGTATCCTGTGTGATGCACTTTCACAGCTATTCTGTTCCTTCTGTCTCTATTCCAGGACATATACACCTGTGGGTTGTACATGTGATCAGATTTTGTGTGCATTTATGACCATCGATGCCAACCAACATTTGTCTCCATGTTTCCCCAGTTCACATATTGCAGCTCTATGTGCTGATATAGTGTAACTGTTCTGACACTTTGCCATAGTATAGCAGCTGTGAGCATGTTATATATGCTTGTGGTTCATCATACAGGTTCATATAGCAAAGTCTGTGCCTGATGTACTGCAGGCTCACTTTCCACTGTAGCATGTTTTCCTGTTTGTGGATGTATATTACAATGTGGTATCACCTATACAGCAGGACAGGGATTGAGTTTTACTGTGTTCACTGTGCCTTGTGAAGATGAGGGACCCCTCTACAGGACCTCATATTCTTTTGGCAGTTCTCTGTGCCTATCAGACTGATCCACACAACAGGAATGGACTGCAACCAGTACTACCTGACCCCTATAATCTGTCAGGTTGGACCCACTAACACAACAGCAATCTGTCTTGCCTGTGCCCTGTGGCCTATTGCATTGAATTTCTCAGCCTGTGAGTCCCCTATTCTGCTCTGTGCAATGGTATGTACTTCACTACTATGTGAGTGTTATTTTAATGCACCCTTATATGGTCATTGCAGTCCTGAGCTTCATTACCAGTTTTCTCATCTGCTGCCAGACTACCTATATGGCTATGCACTTTGATATCCACTATATTCTGTTTTTTTGTGTCACTTTTTGTAATGTGGTTTCATATAAAATAATATTTGCATTTTTATTGTGTTAAAACAAGGATCATATTACAGTTATAATGCTAATGAGGTATCTTAGTATTATCAGAAATGCACCAATAGTACAACATGTTATCAACCCTAATCCATGCTATGTGGTCTGTTCCTGTTCATTCTTTGGCTGGGCAATTACATAAGGTATGAAGTCTAGACACACTAAAATCATTTTCATCATGTTATCGATCATGGGCATCATGTTATCCTGATGTTGTTTTACTTATTCATGGTCTGAGAGGTCACATAAGTTGTGCTTCCATGTGAAGCTTAGCCACATTAATGCCAGTTTGCAATGCACCACTGATCATGTGTATCATGCATGATGCCCCTGCACTGGCCCAGTAATCAAGGAGCCTCAGTCCTCACCACTGGCAACAGTGAGGGATGTACACAATGGTAAGATGACAAGTATACACACAATAAAGTGCAATTTTCCTTAAGAGCACATAGAGATCACAGTCATTCTGGGGCTGGTTTCTCCCTATCTCTCTCTCTCTCTCTCTCCAAATCCTCAGTAAGACTCCCCACTGGCTGAGATCTTAGCTGAGTGGTCTAGCCAAAACCTTCAGGGCCATCTCTGTCCAAACAGTGCTTTGTGTCCCTGCTCAAGTAGCTGACACACACAAACTTTGGGATTTGATTTATATACAAACACACACACACCCCTGAGAAAGGTTCTCACAGGTTTACTAACTATGCCCCCTTCTGCCCAGACTATAAGGTAGTTATCACTGCCACCAACCAACTCTTTATCACCTACTCTAAGGCCATTACCAAAGGGTGTCCAAACATACTGGGTAATGTTACTAATAATCCAAATGGTAGTCTGGCCAAAGGCAACGTTATTTAGGAGTGGCCTGTACCTTGTCACCAAATACATATGCAAGTACCCTAAGAGCTTAAATATGCCTCACCAATATCAGTTACAAAGACAGGTATAAAATATTTAATAATAAATAAATGAACAAGACAATATTCAATAACTCAACACAGTGACTTCAGAGTTCAGAATCACAGGAAATATTTTAAAACAACATTGCAGGACAGTCTCAAATAAATACAGAAAACTTCTAAACTAATCTTTACTATATTCCTATCTATATCTAAAATATACCATGCCCTAAATAACTTACTTACAGAGCAAGGCAAATGCAGATGAGTGGATGTTCTTGCTAGGTCCAACACAAAACACAAAATGCCCAATCTCTCTCTGAAAGAATTCTTAAATTACTATCAAACATTACTGCTGGGTCAGCTTGGATGACATCAGTCTTTGTTACCTGCTTTCAGTTCCCAGGCTAACAGAAACTAACATCTCTGTGTTAAAAATACATATCTCTCAGATGTTTGCAGAACTTGAAAGTTGTAAAACAATAAAATGCTTTTACATTTGAAAACTAGTAACTATTTTTGTTTCAAGACAATACAAAAACTTCTCACTCTAGACATTTTGTCTGCCTGCTGAGCTGAATCTGAGAGATAACACAATCATAAAACACTTTGACTTCAACTTATTTTCTTGAAGTTTTGCAAGGTAACTCTGTATTTTCCTACTTCTACTGTTAAAACATACATTTGTACAGGTATATAGTTTATATACATTTCTGTTCTTTTCCAGTATTGTACACTGTGTACACATCCTTGAAGCTCAATACTGTACAAACCATGTTCAACATACACTTCTGCATCAGTAGTTCAATTTACACATAACATATAGTTATCTTTCATTTGTACGACAATCATATAAATCATATTAATATTCACAGATGACATAGAATTATTTACAATATTCCAGATAGCTAGTCTGGCAGTGTCACATAATGCTACTATTCAAGGACATCTTGCTACCCTGTTATATGGCAATGAACATCACATGATGTCTGCTATGTAGCTGTGCACTCCAGCTACATTTCAAGTAAGTGGATATGGCCTTGACAGGCACAAATTCTGGCACAGGCCCCACCATGTGCAACAGGAAATGCAAAATCTATTACATCTCATACACGGGATCCTAAGGAATGCCTGCTAGGGAACTATGAGGGCTCCCTTTATAAAGTGGATGTGTGGCAGTAGCTTGCTAGAGCAGTGAGTAATGTCACTGTCATCACTGCCCTGGTGATCAGTGCAAGCACAAATTCAGTGACCTGAAGAGGCACCACTCAGACCTTCTCCTCCAGTTGGTTAGGGAGTGGTGGACATCTGTCATAGTAACTGCCTTTCACTATCAGGGATACGCTGTGATTATTAATGCTTGTTTTGTATTTTACAATTGCACAAGAGATTGATGATAAATGGATTGCAGGCCAGACTGTAGGTGGCAGGGTAACTACAGTGTACTGCTAGCAATAATGTTATACTTTAGTATTTGTGCAACATATAACTGAACAGTTGTATTTCTGTTGCTGTTTTACAATTTTGTTTCCATTTTTTATTTAGTTTTTTGTTTGTTTTTCTCCATTTATTATCTTTTTTTTCTGCAGGATCAGCTGTGGTGCAGGAAGAGGTGAGGGAATATCCACCATGTTCGGTACTAGTCACTGTACTGACTACTGTGTTCCAAGCAGTCTCTTGGCCTGCCACTCTACCAGGTGAAGAAGGTCACCATGTGGAATATGACCTGTGGGAGCTCAATGGAGGCCTCCATTGCCACTTAACAGGTAGGTGTGGTGATGGCTTCTCATTTGAGTGTGGTGTGGAGGGGTCCCTACTGACTCTCCCAAATGAGATGTAGTGACTGGTGTGGACTGAGGTGGCTCAGTAGTTAGATGCCCCCATTGTCACTCTGGAGTACCTTTTCATGTGGTTTGTAGAGAAACACAGCTGGCCAACCCTTTATATTAAATCACCAGAGGCACAGCCCACTTAAGATATCAGCTTTGGAGGTAACTGGCTTCTGGGTGGGTTATCCACTGACAATTTTGGCAGGTCTTCTGCACCTCTCTCTCTCTCTCTCTCTTTCACCCCCCCCCTTTACACCCATCTCTGCATTACCCATCCTTTTTCACTATTCTTCATCCTATCTTTGTAATCCAGTTTTCCAATATCTGTAAGTCCATGTCTCTCCACTGGTTTCCTCCTTATATATCAGTGCCTCCATGTCACTCTTTATGTTGTCTGTTTGTTTGTCTGTCCCTGCTTCCTTCACTTTAGCCTTCTTCCTACCAAGACCTTTCTCATGATACATTCCCCCTCAACCATTCTTTGAAAAAAGAAAAAAAAAAATAGGCACCTGTTCAAGAAAGTATACATTTTCACCCACACCATACTTCCCTTCCCATTGCCCTTATATATGTTCCTCTGGTTGCTCTTCCCCATCTCTGGCTGCAGTATTTCCCTATTTTCTTCACATCTATATAATAAAATCCATGGACACCTTAATATGGTGCCCTTGTATGGGCTTCCTCCTGTGGTTGTGTTGCAGTTATGGATGCTGTGACGTAATGTGAACATGTACAGTAATGGCCACGCCATCTGTATGGTTTATTTGTGTGGTCCATAGTGTTATCATGGTTGCTAAGATTCTTTAAGCAGCATTGTTCCTGCATGACCTTGCCATGGCAGTACTCATGCTTGCTTATTCACCTTTGGGTCATATCATGCTAACTTAATTGGACTGTTAACCACAGCACAGTCATATTATGCTTCTTTTATCTACAGCAAATCAACACATCTGATGCAATTTAAAATGACCATATTGTCTAGTCATGATCAAAAAGCCATGCTGCTGACAGCATACCTTTACCATGATAACTGAAGCAATATCATTTATATTCAGCTTTATAGTGCTGTTTGGGCTTCTCTAAAAAAATATTTTTTGCTGTTTTTGTTTTCTAGTGTCCTGAGGCAAGGTATTTCAAGAGGTGCATACTGTTTTAGAGAAGTCTTTTTCACCAATAGTTAAGTTGAAAAAGAATCTATGAAGAAGGGTTGTATCATAATTTTGTAATGTATAATGTTGTTTGTAATTGCCAATTTGTTTTTCTTAGGTGGACAGTATTTCATATGGCACATTTTAAAAGTTAGTGAATTTAATACAAGAGTAACTCTTATGCTCACTGGTAGCAAATGACTTACTGATTGTTAAACAGTGATGCCCCCTGTGATTGGATAGATGTAGGAAACATAGTATCTTGTTTTCAGCTGTTTGGAGCAGAGATGTATTATGAGAAGAATTTAATGCCATCAAGAATAATGCATATTCTAATCTTGAAATTGCTTAATTTTGTTTGCTTTCCCAGATTGTCTAATGAGATGGATATAGACTTTATAAGCATATGTGCATCATTTAAAACTCTTAATTTAGGTTTTGTGTGTGTGTGTGTGTGTGTGTGTGTGTGTGTGTGTGTGTTGCAACAAAGTTTGAATTGATTATAGTTTATCTGCCTTTAAGAGCATTCTGAACCATGTTGCATTACAGAAATTCACGTATCAGTGCTTTAATTTGTTTCCATGCAAAACATTCGGCAGCCTAGCTTTGCTAAAGTCAAGTTCCCATGTGCAATCACTTTTTCTTATTCCTCCACACATCTCTCCCAATGGAATACATCATGGAGACAATGCTGCATACTTTTTACAGTATTAGTCTCCCCTCTGACACCATATTGTCTGGGCTGTACTTCATTACAGCACTCTTGTCTTCTCACATTTTGTAGCCTATTGCTCCAGTATCATCTTCTCTCTACCTTTTTGGATCCATATGTAGACATGTAAACAGAACTAATACTTTAAAAAACATTGGCAGCATCTTATATTGAGCTTTTCCATTTCCATCACCCAGCTGTTTTGCTGAACAGTGAAACCCTACTACTTTTGGCTAAGTTACAGGACAACATAGCAAGAATGTACATGTGAGATAAGAGCAGTGTCAGTGGCACAACAGGTAGCAGACTTGTCCCTGGTGCAGAAGTTTGTGGATTCCATTCCCACACCAGCTGACAATATGGTGCAGCATAAGGAGGGCTTTGCATTCATGAGTATGTCGTCCTCTGGATGAAATGTTAAACTGAGGCTCCATCTGCATGAGTTGGTAGTAACTCAGGTAGATGTAAATGACCCCACAGCACCTATCAGAAAAGTAGAGTAAGTTTCCTGGTCCCCTGGCCAAATTTCCCTTAGTAGTATATGGGTCTCCTCTGAAAAGAAGGCACCGGCCTAGTGAGATTAGCCTAGTCACAAAAGTATAAATAAACAAATAAAATATCTGGAGTCACCAAGGCTTTTCACTCATTCCTGAATGATTTCTACCTAGAAAAACTGCAGGGTTTGACAGTAGAGCCATGATTTATGAACTGCAATGTGGTATGGTTGGAAGATAGGATAAACAGGGTTATAGTGAGACAGTAGGAATGTCAAGAATCAGATAAGTGACTAATGAAGCTTTGTAGGGATACATCCTGGGTTACATACTCTTTAATTTGTTTATTTTAGATGTACCTGAGAGAATACAAAACAGAATCAGAATCTACGCTGATAACTTAAAGATAGGTGCAGCAGCTGACGTTGGAGATAAGAGTCTAAGCAAAGGATTAGAAATGCAGATGATGTAGACCGAAACATATTTTTTGGGAGTTCATTGTAAATATGTGCAGAATACTGCATTTGGTGCCCCAAAATCCTAGTGTGAATTATCAGCTGAAGAAAATGGGATTGATGATGTCCGTGTAGAAAAAAACATCATACAAGGATTCATACTTGGGTTAGATCACCTGGAGTAGAGTGCTAAGACCATGGCAGTAGCAAACAGAATGCTGGGGTATGTCTACAAAAGGTAGACTCTAAAAGCAAACTAGTATTTTTTTCACATCACCTGACCTTGTCAGGTCATACCTTGTGTATTGCATTTAGTTTTGAAGGGGTGTACAGAGAGAAGTGAATCAGGGCACCAGAAGAAATGCAGAGGAAGACTACAAGGAAAATGTATAAAGATGGTAGTGGAAGAGTCTGACCAGAGACTGGAAAAACTGAATGACTTCATACAGACACCAGAAAAGATGGTGCCCTGATTCTTGTGCACAAGGTCATATCAGAGAGATGAGGGAGGATCACCCTGAATAGTAAAAATGAAGGAAATGGACAGAGATGGGCAACTGTAATAATAAAGTACTCCCTCTGTCTGCTGGGCAAGTACATTGTAGAGGGGGTTATGGACACATGAAATGGACTGCTAGAATGGATGGTTTAGAGGAATCTATGGAGGCCTTTAAGAGGGCATTCAACAGGTGAAGAACGGGTGAGAGGAAAGGGAAGGCTGGAAGGATGATGTTAAATATAGCGAAGGGCAGATGTGATAAGCTGTCTCCTTCTGCCATCACACAGATATAATAAAACATAAATTACCTACTACTATATTTCTGATTTGCTTATAGCAGTACTTAGAAAAACATACTGACCTTGAAAACCAGCTTCATGTTACGAAGATGGTAAAGCTCTTGCTGTGGCAGTAGCAATCTGGGCACAGATAGAATGCTGGGGTATGTGTACTAAAAGATTCAATTTGGGGCAGCAGTGAGTTGCAGATAATGACTCACCCATCATTGGAAAATGGTTTGAGCATGAAGATCTTGGCAGTTTGGAGGCAGTACCTGATGGAAGATGGGATTTCTGCCTCAGAATTATTGGTGCTCCAGTTGTGTACAGCATACCACTGGCACTGACATGTATGATATGAAAAGTACTGAAATCAAAATGAATGACTCAGTGAAGGAAGAACTGTGCTGATTGCTGACAACTCTGAGAGCTTAATACCTGAGCAAACAGACTTCAAGGAGGTGTTGGGAGAAATGTGCTGAGCAGTAGAGACCCTGAAGGTGGAGTGTTCATCAGTGGGTAAGGCTGAAAATATAAGCATGGCTAAAAAGCAAGCATTTCAGAGTGCCTCTTTAAAGCAAATGAAAAAAAAGACTGAAAGTAGGGGATGAGAGGGAAAACTGATCGAGGTGTTATAACATATACATCACAGACCTACTGCAGGATTATAATATGGTAGAGTTCAAAGAACTGCTGTTTAAGACAATCCAAGCCAACAGAGTTGGACCTAAACATGAACAAAGTACACAAGATGGGACAGAGGGGTCCAGTGACTAAATCATTTAAGATGCACCTGTTATTTAAACTGCATAGGTGTATCATGTAAAAGAGCAGTTGTTTAGAAGAGCAGGTGACTTAAGTGATGTTACAATGTCACAAAATAAAGTTCATACAGGATTACATTGCTGTTTTACACAGAAAGCATCGGCAAAATAATTTAATGTAACCCATGAGATGTGTGGGTGATCTGTTGATAGATTTTTTTATATTCTTGTGGACACATATAAGAGTATATGACCTTGTCAAATGTGTGAGAAACAGAAATGTTTCTACTGCATAGAAATGAAAGGACACAAATGTATGATGATGACATGGGTCAAGCAGATGCTATGGATATGAGCAAGTAAATATGATAAATCAAGATGAAGAGACAGATGAAATCCTTATGGGAATAGCATTGAGGCAGGATGTAAAACTATGGCCTCCAACTGCAGGGGGATAGACTTGGTTTGAAGATTGTACAGTATGAAGCAGAGTCAGATAGTGAGAAGAGAGGAATTATACAGATCCCTACTGAAGGACAGCAGTGCAGGAAGTAAAATGTGGGCAGAGCTGGCTTTGCTGTTTCAAATACCTGCAGAATGGAAAAGTCAGAAGGAAGGGAGAAGAAGGATGTATATGGACTGTGGGAATGAGTTCAAACAAAAAGGGCAAAGAAAATATGGTGCAGATATGTTGCAGTGGGCCAGCAGAGACATGGTGAATGAAACAGTAGCTGTGAAAAGGAATACTAACTGTTCATCAAAAGCAGTTGGCTGATGGAAACGGAAAAGCTCAATTTAAGATGCTGCCAATGTTTTTTTTAAGTATTAGTTCTGTTTACATGTCTACATATGGATCCAAAAGACAGGTAGAG
The DNA here is from genome assembly GCF_019279795.1 of Protopterus annectens. Classification (NCBI taxonomy): domain Eukaryota; kingdom Metazoa; phylum Chordata; order Ceratodontiformes; family Protopteridae; genus Protopterus; species Protopterus annectens. The sequence continues at coordinate 872,614,215 of NC_056735.1, forward strand.
AGAAGATGATACTGGAGCAGGAGGCTATAAAATGTGAGAAGAGAAGAGAGTTGTAATGAAGTACAGCCCAGACAATACAAAAGAGGGGACACTCAGGAGTGCAGATCCCTATCCATCCTAAAGTGCACAAAATAAACAGTAATTGAAAGGGCACTGCAATATTAGCACTCCATCTGCATGGTGTGAGATTAGAATCCACAGCCTTCTGCACCAAAGGCAATTATGCTATTAGCGTTGCTTTCAAATTCTACAGTGCAAACAGTAACTACCATTTACTAAACAAAACAGTTAGTTGCCCATTGCAAACAGGTTTAGCATGAGCAACAATAAACTTCTCTTCCCTTGAAACTCACAATTCCCTGAAAATATACTGAAACTCAAACGCATAATTCTGTCAGCGGTCTGCTAGTTAGTGTAGAGGATTCAGGTTCTTGTCTCCACTGAAGCTCACAATTCCTTTTGCAGTCTGATAGTTGGTGCAGAGTATTCAGGCTCTTCTCTCTTGTAACCAAGTTTCAGGGTCAAGCGTAATCAAGGTAATTGACTAACCTGCCTTCCTCAACTAGGACATTAGATACCATACGTCCATACCTGTCAACCTCTTAGCATAAGAAATTTGAACAAAGCCTAAAATAACGGGGACAGAGGCACAAAATTAGAGACAGATTTTAAATATTGCTTGTACAGACAATTTCTAGAATATCATTTGTGTCAGCATGCATTTTTCTGAAGGATATGAAGTCTGAAATTCACATATATATGTATATATGTCTGTGTGTCATTATTTAGTGACTTCAATCCTCTGTGAATTGTCAGAAAACCACATATTTTGTGAGGAATAGGCGAAAACTATGAGGCAAATATCTGGACAATGCCTAAAATAATGGGGATATAATGGTCCAAAATAGGAATAGATTTTAAATATTGCTCGTTTTAACTTAGTTGCTAGAATAATAGGATTTCTGTTAGCATGTATTTTATGAAATATATGAAGTCAAATATATATGTCATTATTTAGTGACTGCAATCTTCTGTGAATTGCCAGAAAAATATACTTTATGAGGAAGAGTCCAAAAATATGAGGCAAAAATCTGGACAGTTGAGGTACACAAACCTCTCAACCTTTTACTGCAAGAAATCTGGACAAAGCCTGAAATAATGGTGATACAATGGCCCAAAATAGGGTACATTTTAAATATGGCTCTTTTTACCCTAGCTACTAGAATAACAGCATTTGTGTTAGCATGCAATTTCTGAAGGATATGAAGTCAAACTCATATATATGTCATTATTTAGTGACTTCAATCTTCCATGAATTGCCAGAAAACCACACATTTTATAGTAACAGACCAATTCTGTGAAGACAAATCTGGACAGTTGAGAGCTATTTTAAAAAACATACACACACACACACACACACACACACACACACACACACACACACACACACACACACACACACACACAGTTTCTTCGCATTCGAATATAACAGCTTAGTTTAAATTACAAACACACACACACACACACACACACACACACACACACACACACACACACACACACACACACATACATACAAACACACACACACACACACACACACACACACACACACACACACACACACACACACACACACACACGGTTCTACTTTATTTAACCGAAAGCTGATTCCAGCGAATGCAACCATTGACACAAATGCATCAAACAGTGAAATAAGCGAACTCACAAAACCGCAAAATTACAGTGAAATTTGCAATGTGGAAGTGTTTTGGTTGGCCTGCCTGAGCTACAGATCTGTAAGGTAAGTGTGCGATAGTTATGGACATTAGGGTGTGGGTTAAGGTAAGTGCATAGCTAGGTAATGTAATATGGATAATGTATTTAACGTTTAGTGTAGGTTTGAGAAAGAGGTTTGGTTAGTGTATGTGTGTGGTTTATTTATTTTGTTTGAGTATAGCTCCGTAGGGTAAGTGTTCAGTAGTTACGGACCGTAGGGTTAGGGAGGGGTTAAGGAGAGTGCATAGATAGTGGTGTATGTGGGGTTTAGTGTAGTGTTAGAAGTAGGGTTTTGGTTGGTGTATGTTTGTGGTTTATTTATTTTGTTTGGGTGGGTAGTGTGTTTCAGGCGGTGGGGTTGGCCGAGTATGACAAATCGGTAATTTGAGTTTTGCACTTTTGTGAGTTCGCTCATTTCACAGTTCGATGTATATGTGTCGATGGATTTGCATTCGCTGGAATCAGCTTTCGGTTAATTAAAGTAGACCCCCCCCCACACACACACACACTTTCTCTCACAGAAATAAAACAGCTAGTTTAAATTACACTTGCATACACATGCATACATACATACATACATACATACACAGTTTCTCTCGCATTCAGAGACAAACAGAACTGCTAGTTTAAATTACACATGCACACATATGCGCGTGCGCACACACACACACACACACACACACACACACACACACACACACACACACACACACACACACACACACATATAGCACACACACACACACACACATTTTGCTTTATTTTTTAGCGGGGTTTTTTTGCATTTCATAATTCAAAAAAAAAAAAAAAAAAAAAAAAAAAAAAACAAAAAAAAAAAAAAAAAAAAAAAAAAAAAAAAAAAAAAAAAAAAAAAAAAAAAGAAAAAAACAAAAAAACAAAGAAAGAAAAAAAAAAAAAAAAAAAAAAAAAAAAAAAAAAAAAAAAAAATTTTTTTTTTTTTTTTTTTTTTTTTTTTTTTTTTTTTTTTTTTTTTTTTTTTTTTTTTTTTTTTTTTTTTTTTTTTTTTTTTTTTTTTTTTTTTTTTTTTTTTTTTTTTTTTTTTTTTTTTTTTTTTTTTTTTTTTTTTTTTTTTTTTTTTTTTTTTTTTTTTTTTTTTTTTTTTTTTTTTTTTTTTTTTTTTTTACCTAACCTTGGGCCTTCCTTTTCCCCCTGGATAAACCAAACTTTTCCAACTGTACCTACTAGCAAGATACGGGCCAAATTACGGACAGAGGCAAAAGGACTTTTTTAAATTTTTTGCTTTAAAACAATCTAGATATCTTTGTGTACATGCATTTTTCTGCATTTAACTTAATTTTGCACTTATAATCTCGGTTTGTTACTTATTAACTGTATTGTAGCATTTCTTCTGTGTTAGCTGTAATAGCTGGTTTATAGCATTTATAAGTGTTTGCTGTACCTGCCTGTTCTTTGAGAAAAAAAAAAAAATCTCTTGTTTTTCCTGCTTTACTGGGTTAGATTAGTCCAGTTTCAGAGTTTGCTGATTCCTGGGCTTTGTTTGTAGTTCCTGTGTACTGTTTCCTTGCCTTATTTGGGGGAAAGGAAGTTACCTTGCTTACCAGTGAGAGGGGGAAGCATTGAGCTGCCTTTGGTCCAGTTTTGTGAGGTTTCCAGCCAGTAACTAGTAGTTTATTGGTCATTTGGGGCCAGTTTCTAGCTTTTTCCAGCCCCTGGTATAAAACACGCTAAACGCTTTTCCAGCTTGTACCTACTCAGCACAGACTCCACGTGGGCCAGCAGAGTTATCCAGGCTACAGAGAGCTGAAAAAGCGACTTTTCTTGATAATAAGCATATTTTTGTTGCTTTTATCATCTGAATACCTAGCGACTGCATCTCGCCTGCCTTGCTGTTACATTGCAACTGTTTTTTCTGCATTTAACTTAATTTTGCACTTATAATCTCGGTTTGTTACTTATTAACTGTATTGTAGCATTTCTTCTGTGTTAGCTGTAATAGCTGGTTTATAGCATTTATAAGTGTTTGCTGTACCTGCCTGTTCCTTGAGAAAAAAAAAAAAAAAAAAAATCTCTTGTTTTTCCTGCTTTACTGGGTTAGATTAGTCCAGTTTCAGAGTTTGCTGATTCCTGGGCTTTGTTTGTAGTTCCTGTGTACTGTTTCCTTGCCTTATTTGGGGGAAAGGAAGTTACCTTGCTTACCAGTGAGAGGGGGAAGCATTGAGCTGCCTTTTGGTCCAGTTTTGTGAGGTTTCAGCCAGTAACTAGTAGTTTATTGGTCATTTGGGGCCAGTTTCTAGCTTTTTCCAGCCCCCTGGTATAAACACGCTAAACGCGCATTAGCGCGATTTAGCACGGAGAGTTGCCACCGTTGCACACTAGAGCAGCAGCGTTAGCAAAGTTTAAACTATTTGGGCCATCTAAATTCCACTCTTCAAATTTTCCCTTATAACTACCTTCCTCGAACTATACTACTGATCAAACCTGCGTATCCTAAACTAAAAAAGATCATCTCTACTTGACTCCAAGTAGACTATACTCTATCTATAAAACCTAGCACTTGCTCCTACAGTACTTATCACCTTGATACAGCACTCTTGTTATAGATAGCACCCCAAAAGGCAAGCCCCTTTCTTGCTCACCCACATCCCCTGAAAACTCTTTTAAAGTTTTTTGTCTATTTCCTTCTAGCATGTCGAGGGATCAGTTGCTAGTGTCCTCTCCTGCTCAGCTGGTGAACCTGGGAATATTGAGGCAATGTTACAACTGTCTCATGTACACAGACAACCCTCTCCTCCTCCCACAAAACACAAATACATGAGAGATGCAATTATACGGCCAAACTGGAGGCTGAGCTCTCTCAACACAAGACTGGCAAGACCAGACAGGAGGAGAAGGTTACCACATACACTATAGACCCAGTCTCACATAGTACCATCACAACCACAAATCATACACATAAACACACAAAGACATACTCGGAGGCTCTGATCAAAAATCTACCAAAACAGCAGAGACCACCAAAGCATACACCCAAACAACTGTTACCTCAAAACACAACACCTGCAACACATAGACCTCACAGTCAGAGTGTCAAACAGTCACAGCCCTTAAGGCCAAACACAATGCCAGACACACTAGTCATTGGTGACTCCATAGTCAGACACACTGACGTCCCGCTCACCAGACTGAGTAAGGAGAAGGTCACAGTAAGCTGCCTGTCGGGCGCTAGAATCCGCCACATAACGCAAGCACTCAGGTCTCTCAACAGCAGGTACAAGTACGACTCAGTCATTGTCCACGCTGGTGTAAACGACCTGAGACGTACCTCCTTGGACTACATGAAAAGAGACATTGAGGAGCTCTCTGATTATGTAGCCCAGGCAGGTATGACCCTGACCTTGAGCAGTATCCTACCTTCACCAAGAATGATGCCACAATACAAAGATAAGATGATCAGTTTTAACAATTGGCTTAAACTCTGGTGTCATTCAAAGGGGATCCAATGTCTGTCTGCCTGGGATGACATGCTGGACAAGCCACGCTGCTACGCAAGGGACGGCTTGCACCTGTCACCCCTGGGATTCCGGATATTGGCAAAGGCTCTTGCCACCCCATAGTGCCTTTTAGGCAAGGCTCAAATTCTAAACCTTCCACCCTAGAACACAAAAAGGAAAAAACTAAGGGTAATGCTGCTCAATGCCAGAAGTCTCAATCTCAAAATGCACTCACTCGAGGCCCTTCTCAGTATGGAGAACATCGATGTCTGTGCTGTGACAGAAACCTGGTTCAAGGCTCCTGAGAGCACCCCAGCACTATCAGGTTTTACCTCATATCATGCGTCCGCCCCAAAATCCGGACAATACCAAGAAAGGAGGGGGTATCCATATTCATCAAGGATACTTACACCTCAAGATTGGTGGCAACGCACGATGCATCGGAGACCATCCAGGTGCAGTTAACCATAGGCAAGACTGCTCTACAAATTGTAGCATGTTACAGGCCACCCTCACAAACTCAGGAATCTCACTTGGCCTTCCTGAAAACACTGGAGGGAATAAATGTATCCCCTAATACCATCATACTAGGTGACTTCAATTACCCAAATATAGACTGGGAATGCTACTCAAGCCCAAACACCCTGGCCCAAAAGTTCCTGGAATTCATAAACTCAAATGCCATGGAACAACTAGTCACTATCCCACAAGAGGAGAAAACATACTTGATCTCATCATCACGAACATGGGAGCAAAATGTTCAACACCAGAAGTATACCCCTCACTGGTGAGATCAGATCACAAACAAATCTCGCTGGAGGTCCTCATCCCACCCCTCCTGAAACAAAAAGACCACAGTAAAGAACTTCTCAAAGCAGACTTTGCACTTCTAAAGACTAGTGTGGTCACCTTTAAGCCACCTGAACCGGCGGGAAACAGTACTATAGCAGCTGAATCACTTACAAATGCCTTCTACCAGCACCTGCAGGACTGCATGGATAAGGCAATCCCAAGCAAAACAAAGACTCTTTGTACCAAAGGCAAGCGTCCAGTCTGGTGGACCCCAGCCATAAACAAACTCTACAACAAAAGGAGGAAGCTACTACATGATAGAGCAAAATCCTTGAAAGGTAAGACGCCTTTGATCACTATAAGTAAAAGCTGAGAGCCCTCATAAAATCATCCAAAGCAAATTTTGAGAGAAGAATAGCTAAAGACTCTAAAGACAATCATAAGGCCTTCTTTAGCTATGTTAGAAACCTGGGAGGAAACTCCCAGATATGCTCAGAATTAGTTCAAAATGATGAGAAGATTACTGATCCTACAGACATTGCCAACATACTGGCTGACAGGTTCAGTGCAAACTTCTCCCCCCCCAAAAGGAGAGATATCTATACCAACAGATTGCAGACCCCCAAACATCTCTAATGCCCAAGTGAGAACGGCGCTCAAAGGCAAAAACACAGCATCCATGGGACCTGATGGTGTCCCCGGCTGTGTGCTACATGCACTCAACGAGGAATTAAATCCTCAGTTAGGACAGCTGATTAATCGTAGCGTCACCTCGGGATACGCACCCAGGGCGTGTCGGACAGCGACTGTAGTCCCACTTCACAAAGGCGGTGCCTCCACCGACCCTGAAAGTACCGACCCATTAGCTTGACAAGCCTTATCTGGAAGGCCATGGAGAGGATCATAATGGATCTCATAAAGAAAGACATAGGGAATTTGCAGACTCTGGATCCAACCCAGTTTGGCTTTGTCAAGGGCAGGTCATGCCTTTTAAACTTGGTTGACTTTTTCAAACAGTCACCAAGGCCATTGATGAGGAAAGGCAGTCCATACAGCCTACCTCGATCTGGCGAAGGCCTTCGACACAATACCCCATTCGGTATCATTGAAAAACTCATCAGCCTAAATGTTAACCCATACATCACAAGATGGGTTGCAAACTGGCTGAGTGACAGAACCCACAGGGTCAGAGTTGCCGGTGCCATGTCTGACTCTAAGCCTGTCTCAAGTGGTGTCCCACAGGGCTCAGTCCTGGGCCCACTCTTGTTTGGCATCTACTTTTCCGAAGTACAAGCAAACACGGGAGGGTTATGGCTGACAAAGTTTGCAGATGACTGCAAACTGGGTGCCGTAGTCGAAAACACATCTGACACAGATATCCTTCAGAAGGGTCTCACAGATACGGATAACTGGTGCCAGAGCCACGGCCTAAAGTTAAATGCCAAAAAATGCATAGTCATACCCTTCGGGAAAAACAAGGTTACCCCTAGCTACCATATAGGTGGAAATCCACTGAGCACAGAAGAGGTTATTAGGGACCTGGGGACCCAGGTTGACAGCAGTCTGTCATTCGACACCCATGTTGCAAAAATAGTTAGGAAGACCTTCTACATTGCCCACCTTATCATGAAGGGATTCACATCTAGATCAAGAGAGGTCATAGTCTCCCTATATTCATCACTCATCCGACCAATGATTGAGTACAATGCCCCATTCGAATGTATCTGACCCGACACTTGCAGCAGCTGGAGAGGCCACAAAAGTTCCTCACCAAGAGGATTATGGGTCTCAAAAATCTGACCTATGCTGCCAGACTGAAAGAACTCCAACTCTATTCAGTCGCAGCACCGCTTGCTCAGGGGTGACCTGTGCCTGACATACAAGGCATTATCAAACCCTGACTTGATGTACATGCTTCACCTCAAAAATCTAGATCCATCAGAGCCACAAGAGCTGAGACCTAAACCTTGACACGCCATTAATAGAACGTGCTGGAGGGATAGATTCATTACCCAAAGACTCCCTATGCTGTGGAACAAAATCCCGGTATATGTGAGGCAAAGCACCTCGCTGGCTTTGTTTAAGAGAAATCTTGACCAATGGATGGGAGATCGCAAGTATACCCCAGGGATTACCTCAGTGTCACTGCTCGACAGAGGCACAGCAAAATAATGGGCATAGTTCCCCAAACCTAAGGGGTGGCGTAAGCCACAAAACTATGGGCTAGGCTTGTAAATGCCCTCGGGCAGATAGCCTAGTATTAACCTATGAACCTATGAACCTAAGAGTCCAAAAATATGAGGCAAAAATCTGGACAGTTGAGGTACACAAACCTCTCAACCTTTTACTGCAAGAAATCTGGACAAAGCCTGAAATAATGGTGATACAATGGCCCAAAATAGGGTACATTTTAAATATGGCTCTTTTTACCCTAGCTACTAGAATAACAGCATTTGTGTTAGCATGCAATTTCTGAAGGATATGAAGTCAAACTCATATATATGTCATTATTTAGTGACTTCAATCTTCCATGAATTGCCAGAAAACCACACATTTTATAGTAACAGACCAATTCTGTGAAGACAAATCTGGACAGTTGAGAGCTATTTTAAAAACATACACACACACACACACACACACACACACACACACACACACACACACACACACACACACACACACACACACACACACACAGTATCTTCGCATTCGAACATAACAGCTAGTTTAAATTACACACACACACACACACACACACACACACACACACACACACACACACACACACACACACACACACACACACACACACACACACACACACACACACACACACACACACACACACACACGGTTCTACTTTATTTAACCGAAAGCTGATTCCAGCGAATGCAAATCCATTGACACAAATGCATCAAACAGTGAAATAAGCGAACTCACAAAACCGCAAAATTACAGTGAAATTTGCAATGTGGAAGTGTTTTGGTTGGCCCGTCTGAGCTACAGATCTGTAAGGTAAGTGTGCGATAGTTATGGACATTAGGGTGTGGGTTAAGGTAAGTGCATAGCTAGGTAATGTAATATGGATAATGTATTTAACGTTTAGTGTAGGTTTGAGAAAGAGGTTTGGTTAGTGTATGTGTGTGGTTTATTTATTTTGTTTGAGTATAGCTCCGTAGGGTAAGTGTTCAGTAGTTACGGACCGTAGGGTTAGGGAGGGGTTAAGGAGAGTGCATAGATAGTGGTGTATGTGGGGTTTAGTGTAGTGTTAGAAGTAGGGTTTTGGTTGGTGTATGTTTGTGGTTTATTTATTTTGTTTGGGTGGGTAGTGTGTTTCAGGCGGTGGGGTTGGCCGAGTATGACAAATCGGTAATTTGAGTTTTGCACTTTTGTGAGTTCGCTCATTTCACAGTTCGATGTATATGTGTCGATGGATTTGCATTCGCTGGAATCAGCTGTTAATTAAAGTAGACCCCCACACACACACACACACACACTTTCTCTCACAGAAATAAAACAGCTAGTTTAAATTACACTTGCATACACATGCATACATACATACATACATACATACACAGTTTCTCTCGCATTCAGAGACAAACAGAACTGCTAGTTTAAATTACACATGCACACATATGCGCTTTACACACACACACACACACACACACACACACACACACACACACACACACACACACACACACACACACACACACACACACACACACTATCTCATAAAGGAAGATGAGGCTAGTGATTACTATAAAATGCAAACTAGAGATTAATGGAATGGGTGGTTAATGGAGGTTAATAGTACAAGGAGGTAAGCAGAAATTAGCAGATCAGGAAGCTGAAAGGGAGCTGATAGATTGGAACTGAAGGTAAACAAAGATTTCCTTAATTTTATATAGCAGAAGGAAAGAGAAGGGAGGGGCATATCCTTCAGGTTGAACAGAGATTAATAGGAAGATCATAGAAGGCTGGGAAAGTCAGCAGTATTGCATATGTAACAGCTAGTTTAAATTATATGCACTGACATACACATGCATACGTACATACACACTTTCTCTCTCATTCAGAAATGAAGGGAAACTCTAGTTTAAATACCACACTTGCAGTCTTCCAGTTATCAGATACTTCAAATAGCAGCCAGTGATCAGTTAAAGACCTTTGACAGAGTTCTGCCAGCACACTGGCCAGATTCCCTGAGAACCCCAGGAAGCAAACTCTCTGGTTCCTATGCATAATCCTTTCTTAGGATAGCACCTTCCCTGTCAACTTCCTCCCTCTCTTTCCTGGTGTCCACCTACTCCTCGTTCTGCCCTACTTCCCCTTCTCAGCACAGCACTCTTCCCTTGCTGTCCTTCATAAAAATTGAAGTAATTTACTTATGCAATACTGCTGACTTTCCCAGCCTTCTATGATCTTCCTCTTAATCTCTTCTCAACCTGAAGGATATGCCAGTGGCAGCTTGTGATATCAGACTGCAGCCCCCCCAACTGTGAACCATAATGGTACAGTCTTACAGTCCTAGTAGTCAGCAGTCTTGGAACAAGCTGAGAAACCGGACGTGTGCATTCCAAGCAGAAAAACTGGAAGTCTGTATTCCGGCACGAACGCAGGAGAGGAGAAAGCTGAAACAGTGGAGTGCAGGTATGGAGACTCGGGGTGGTGTGTGTGTGTGTGTGTGTGTGTGTGTGTGTGTGTGTGTGTGTGTGTGTGTGTGTGTGTGTGTGTGTGTGTGTGTGAAATGGCCCAGTACATATCTGGTGGTGGGTAGAGAATACCTGAGGCTTGAATCCTGTACCTTAGAGTCAGGTAGCAAGAGCCTGAATTCCCTACTCACCACCATCTGTGACACCTCTGCAGACTTTTGCCTCAGATTTTTCTTCTGTTCCTCATAAAATCTGTGGTTTATTGAATGGATGTAATTCAATAAATTGTTGTTGATGGTATAGTAGTGCAGTGGTAGCATTGCTCCCTCCCAGCTAGAGGTTCTCTGGTTTTATTCTTGCCTGAGGTGCCTTCTGTGTGGAGTCTGCATGTCCTCCTTGTGTTTGTATAGGTTTCCTCTGGGTGCTCTGGTGTCCTCCCATGTTACAAAGACATGTATATGGAGTGTTTCTCCCTGAGTCTCTGCTGAAAATTAACTTTGTTCCAAATCAGACTTTCCTGGTTAGCAAATGTTAAATAAATAATAAATGACAGACATTTGAATTTCAGACTTCATATTCTTCAGAAGGTACATGGTAACACAAAACATTGTATTCTACCAATTGTCTAAGTTTATAAGATGAATATTTGAAATTTGTCCCTATTTATGGGACTGTATACCCCATTATTGGCTTCATCCAGGTTTTTGTGTTAAGGTTGACAGCTATGATGAGAACTGAATTCACTGAATATGCTTGGGGCTGTATTCCCCCGTTATTGGCTTTGTTCAGGTGTTTTGTGCTAAGAGGTTGACAGCTATGGTGAGAACTGACTTCACTAAATAGTAGCCATTTAAGTTTCAGTCTTCCTGTCTTTAAGAAAACACCTGATTGGTATAGTGGTATGTTGCTTTGACTGTTTTGCACGAGGTCCTGGGTTGAAGACATGCCAGTGAAATGTATGGTAGTAACACAGTATTTCATTCTGGCAATTTTCCAAGATTATACAAGCAATGTTTAAAATGTGTCCCTGGTTTTTGGGCTTTTGCCCCCCCCCCAATACATTTTGACTTTTTCCAGATTTCTTGTGCTGCAAAGTTGAGAGATACAGCTGAGTGTCTAGTAGATTTTACAAGGAGCTGAGAGCTGCAGGGAAGAAAAGTTTAGTGCTGCTTATGGTGAGGCAGCCTGCATTTCTAATAGCACAACAGGTAGTGTGCTTGCTTTTGATGCAGAAGGCTGTGGGTTCTACTCCCATCATATGTTAATGCATTGCTGATACTGTGTTGTAAAGGGGGTGGATGCTGCAGTTCTTTTTGGTGAATATGCCTAGTAATTATGAACCTGTCATCAGTTTGCCATTTCATCTGCTATTGCAATATTACTAGCTTATCTTTTTTTTTTAATTTAACATAGACAATTTATTCCTCAAGAGTAACATGTACTTTATTTGTAGATGAAACAATAAAATATAAAGTTGTTTGCTAGCAGCAACCTCTTCATTAGTTGCAGATCTCTTTAATGTGGAATTATTTAGATGACTTTGACTTATACAGAGATTGTGCATATTTACTGATACTGTTGGATTGTAGAAGTTTGAGTAGACTTTTATGATGGAAATGTTTTGAATTGGGCAGTTTTGTCATTATTGGTGCATGCATTTTGTTTCATTGTTTACTGGAAAAATGTTCAAAACAATAAATTAAAATACCCTCTATCAACTGTACTGTATTATACAAGGAATATTATTTAATACAATCAGGAAGGTGTATCAAAGAACACATGTATGTTTCATGTGCAAGGGGCTATGATTTGAAAACAGCCCAAAGTTAATCTTTATCTGCCACTGGCAAAATATATTTTCTTTGAATGTGGGTTTCAATGCTATTTCAATGAATGCAAGTTTCAAGGGCAGAGAAGTTTTAATACTAAGTATTTTCATTGTGAAACTGCATTGCTTTGTTTAGCAGATTGTCTATTAGTGTTTGTACTGTAAAATGCAAAATAAAACTTTCAAATGAAATCCAAATCATCACAGAAGTAAAGCAGTATGCACATTACAGTGTTTATGGTAAATGGGGCAAAATAGCCAAGTAGTGGGACATTGGAATGGCTGCAGGGGGGGAGGCTCGATTTAACCATGATTTTGTGAGGGAGGAGGACAGCAAACTCAAAGGCAGCCCCAGCTGAACTATACCTCTCAACTGTCCAGATTTTTACAGAATGAATACATTTTTGCTTCTTATTTTTGGTTTGTTCCTCATAAAATTTGTGGTTTTCTGGCAAATCATTTAGGAATGCCATCACTAAATAATGACACAGCCTTCATAACCTTCAGAAAAATGCATGCTAAAGCAAGACCTGCTACTCTAATAACTGTAGTTCATACAAGAGGAATTTTTAGTACTGTTTGTATGTTCCCCCAATATATTTGGCCTTGTCAAGATTTCCTGCATTAAAAGTTGAGAGGTACATGCAAATAAATTGCTTTATAGAATTAGGAATATCCAAACCTCTCAACTGTCCCTGATTTTGGCTCAAAATATTGCTCTCCCCCTAATAATCCCTCTGCAAAATGGCAATTTTGGAAGAAAACATGGAGGGTTTACAATTATAAATAACTGTAATGATCAGAGTTATAGATTACTTTTATTTCAGAAATGCATGTAGATTCTTTTATTTTGTCAGCTGTTCAAAACAGTGCTAATATTAAAAAAGTGTCCCTTCTTTGACAGGTTTCAGCTGTATTGTGTGGCAATTTTATATTTTTGCATCACACGGTGGTCTGTTTTTCATAAAATTTTGGTTTTCTGGCAAATTAGTGGCAAATCATTAAAGATTGAAGTTAGAAAATAACGACAGACATTTGAGTTTCAGATTTAATACCCTTCAGAAAATTCATACTAATGCAAGGCCTACTACTATTCTATTATCTTTCTAGATTTATAAGAGTAATATTTTAAAATTGTCCTTATTTTTGGGCATTTGTCCCACTTCTATGTAAGGCTTTGTCCAGATTTCTTGCTCTGAGGTTGAGAGGTATGACAAATGTGTCAGAGCCATCACTATCAGCCAGAGACATTTCAAATTGTGACATATTTGTTGCACCCCACTCCCCCATGTAGTGACTCTGCATGTGTCCAAGAAAGGCAAGGAGCAGTTATGCAGTGTAAGTGTGCAGAGTATTCCCCCATCCAAGGCAGACACAAGTACGACAGTGGCTTTTCATCTGTCCTTGATTTTGCAGAATGTTCTGTTTTTCTGTCATATTTTTATACTGTTGATTTATGCTTATTATTATTTAGAAAATGCATGCTGTTGCAGTGCCCTGTTGCTCTGTGTTTAAGTAGTAATGCTTTCATGACCATCAGATAAGCTTGTCTGATATTGTAAGATGCAAGTAAGCTTTAATAAGCATACCATTAAAGAATTACCAACACTGAAAGCCTTTTTGTTGTTGCCATGGAGAGAATATTTACATAACTGGATAACATATAAGCCTTAGGTATTCAAATGCATATGACAAGTATTTGTAATAAATGACAGTATTACAGTATTTTAAGAAGCTCATTACATTTGTTGGAGACTTGAATTCATCCTTGCAGGCTTTACCCGTAAACTAAACAGAATGCCAATCTATCATGTGTGGTCCATAACCTGTGCAGTAATCCTTTAAGCTATTTATCTTGAGCTTGTTTCTTGTTTGCTGTTCATTTTTTTACTTTGATCATGTTTTCCCCGTGAAATAAGTAGATAGTTGTTAGGCAGCAGGTCTTTTTTGGATAAGAAACATTTTTACAAGTGAGGGTATCACAGAGATTGCTACTTTCAGCATGTTACTCGGTACGTTTATAAAGCTGAATATAAATTATAATTAGAACTGCAGTGCAAGGAGAAGTGGTTTGAGTTGAGTGCTGCTTGTTTTTCTTATACTTAATTTTGACTGGCATTCCAGTAATGTATTCAAAAAGTAATTTATTTTTTCATGCCTCACAACCTTTGTGTTTCCATCTAGATATTAAGTAAGCTGTCATGTAGCCAATGCACTGAAATATTTTTTTCTTCTACACTTCATTTTGTCTTGATAGGACATTTGTAATGACGGTTTGGCACCCAGGGCAGCCATATTTAATCAAAGTTCCAGTTGTTGTGGTTTTGAGTATAGCCTTGCCCCTTTCTAGTTGACCACACCCCTTCCCATTGTCCTACCCATTCAGCTGTCTCCTGCAGGCCTCCTTTGAATTGAAGTCACCAGCCGCCACTGGGATATGCCCCTCTCTTCTCTTTCTTACTGCTATATAAAATTAAGGAACTCTTTGCTTCTCTTCATTTCCAGTCTACCAGCTGCCTTTCAGCTTGCTCATCTGCTCATTTTTGCTTGCCTCCTTGTACTGTTAATCCTCCTCCTATTCACCCCTTCCATTCATTTCTAGTTTGCATTTTACAGTAATCACCAGCTGTATATTTCTTTGCAGAAGATGCAAAAAAAAGACCAGTGTGACCACACACCCTTTACCACCAACTCAAGCACTGCATTCTTAACCCATTTCCATAACTTGTTCCTAGCCCTCTGCCACATCTTTGATCCTCTCCCCGGTTCACCATAATCCATTCCCTTTTTTCAAAATCTCATTCCATCACGTTTTTCCTTGTATTTTACTACCCATTTTAAACATCATAGTGGCAGGACAACTGTTGACTAGCTGCACTTTCATTTGGACATTTTTTTTTTTGCTTTGTCAAGGACGACGTGCACCTCTTCTTCCAAGGCTTTCATATACTAGGGAAATCTTTGTCTACCCCCATAGTGACTTTTAGGCACTGTCAGTCTTCTAAAGCTTCCAACATAACTAAACAGAATCTAGGTAGCATTAAGAAACTGCTACTCAACACTAGGAGACTTAACCAAAAACTTCACTCCCTACAACCTTACAAGCACTTCTTATCTCAAAAAGCACTGGCATATGCATCATCACAGAGATCTGCTTCCAGACCATTGAAAACAATCCACCAGTGCAAAGTGTCAATGCCTATTACACATTCAGGCCCATCATACTAGCCAAAGGCACTAAAAGCAACAGTGTCTCCATATTTAAAAAAGATTCCTCTCTAGATATTGACCTTGAACTCCTTCACATCCATCTTACTATTAGGAATACATTTTGCCAGATCATAGCAAACTACAGAACCCCCTGTATACCCCCCCAGCTCATACCTCCTACATAACTAGTACAGAGACCTTATGTATTAAAAAATGGCATTCGCCTAGGAGACTTTAACTATCCTTCCATAAATTGTGAGGCTTATATATATCCATGAAGATGCATGCCCAGACATTTCTGACTTCCTTAATAAAAAACTCTCTGGACTAGTTACTCAGCACCCCAACCATGGGCAATCAAATTCTGGACTTGGTCCTTACCAATGGGGGGGAGCTTTGTTCGCCACTAATTGTAACTTCTTCCCTGGTCATACTTCCTAATCCTTTCCTTCTTCAACATGTTAGCTGCAGGCATAGGTAACACTCTGATAGTGGTAGCTCCATATCCCAGTCTTGGCATTTCTTTGCCATCATACTGACCTTATTTGTCACTATCTCATATGCCTATTCTGACAGGTCACTGCTATCCACATGCACCACAATATACATCAACTCCTTCCCTTAGTTATCTATCTTGACCTCCTCCTCCTCCCATATTTACTAAATCTAACCTCAGACAGATTTCATTACAATATATTCTCCTCATCTCCCTTTCCAGAATTCTGAATTCTCTTGGTGATGAAGTCTCCAATCACCAAAACCCTCTTTGCCATCCTCCATACATAGAGTATATCACTTCCTGCCTCATGTCACTAGTACCACTGCTCAAAATCCACCATAATAACAATTCTGCAGACTGGATCAACAGAAATACAATTTATTAAACAAATATAACACAACAAAGATTTAGTGCTTTCATCTTATACAGCATTACTTTGGATTGTATAGGACAAAAGTATTTAACCTTTATTGTGTTATATTTGTGTTTCAGTCTGCAGAGTTATTCTTGTGGTGGATTTTGAACAGCAGGACTTGTTTGGATTATTGGTGTTGGTCTTCTGTTGCCATCACATTTTGTTTGCGGTTACTACTCCCTGCTGCCTACAGCCTTTTCCCTTCCAGTTACATCACTACAACAGCCCCCTCCCCACTGTCAGTTCTGGTTGCTTTCCTGTGCTGCAACAGATCCCTTTCCCATTGTTCCTGCACAGCTTTAAGCATTGAACACTCTTGTCCCTTTTGTCCTCTGTTCTCCCACCTGGCTTTGTGCCCCTCCATGCCCACTTCACTCCCATTTTACTTGTGGTGTTCGCTCTTGCATGACAACCTCTGTCTCTCTTTAACTTATTGCTGCTGCTGTCTGCACCTGTCCCTCCAGCTTGGCTTTCTTCTCATTTAATGACTGCATCATCCACTTCCCCCTTACCTTATTTTCTGCTACACCACTTTCTTGTATTCCTCTGCCAACATCTGTCCATGCCCTCTTGCCCGTCACCCCATGGTGTTTACTGGTTTCCTGCTCTTCACACCCACTCTGTTCTTTCTTGACTTACTGGGATGTCTGCTGCCACCTCTGGCTCCCATCTTCTTCCCTGAAACTCTCCCATTCTCCTGCAGATCCAAGCATCTTTAACCGTCACAAAGCTCCATGAGCCAAACTGCTGTCCATATGCTGAGTGCACCAGTCTATCCCACTCTTCTTGTTCAACCTCCCACATTCTTTTCCTGCTGTCCTCCTCTTGGATCTGTCACGTCTTTAGTAACACTTTGCTGGCAAACCCATGCCATTTCTGCTTAGTGTCACTCTATGGCCTCTGCTGAGGAACCAGATGCCAGGTGCATTTGAAGACAAAGTTGCCACATTAAACTGATCAGAAATGTGAGTCTGAATATCCTGGCTGGCCAAATACAAGTCTACCTCCAGATACCAATTACACCTTCGAATAATGCTGCATATACTGTTTCAATGGTCAGGTAGGACATATGCCAGTCCAGCATTGAAAGCATATTACTCAAACATATCAAATAAGTTCAGAAAATGGATTTTCTTGCTGCTGACAGTTCTTAATCTGCTAAAAACTGGTCTAGCTTTGAAGAAACAGAAAGCAGTTGCAACACCTTTCTTCAAAAGATCTAAAGGATAGAGGAAGCTATGAGTACAAATTTTTAGGGGTAAACTTCAGTAACAATGAAGTCCACAAAAAAAATATTGATGAGGAAGAAAACAGATAACAGTATCTGCTACAAAAACACAAATTGTAATGTACCTGTGTGGAGAAGTCATGCCGAACAAACATCACAGACTATCACCAGGTGATGACAGACACAGATGAGGAAATTACACTGAAATCAACTTGCACAGATATTTTATTAAAAACCAACAGTCATAACAGAGACAGCATGCAGCACGACTGAGTGCAGAATACCACATGGTTGCCACCTTTCGCTGCTGCTAAAACTAGACCAAGGACATACCCCTCGCACTTCCCATAAACCCATCCCTTTCCTTCCCTTCTCAGACCCACTTTCTGCCCATTTTGTGATGTCATCACCATCAACTGAGGAGGAATGCCCTTTTTTTGCATTCCTGATGTCTTCATTCTGTGGATTTACTATGCTTTTCAGTAAAAAGAGCATAGTAAATCTCAAAAAAGACAAAGATGAGCTGGAAACCACACCCAATCCAGGAGCTTTATTGAACAAATAACTTTAGCTACACGCTTTCGGAAGGTACACTGACCCTCCTTCCTCAGAAGACAAAAGACAAAACCGTCTGAAACTTTAAACCAGGCTTAAATACATCACCTGGTGATCATTTCATGACGTTTCAATTACTAAAATAGTAACACCTTCTTTTAATATCAGTCAAGCAAAGTAGATTAGCATCCCAAACAATAATAAAAATGAAAATGAATTAAAGTGTATTACAACAATTCACAAAAAATCACGGAGCATCATTAACTAAAACGCAAAGCAATACAGTGTGAAGGATTCAGTATTCTATAAAAATTCAAAGAGAAAACCATAAACATTGTTTTGCGAAACTCATAAAAACCTTTAAAAATATTAAAAATATTTTAAAAATATAAATATACTTCACATTACAAACCTAGAAGTGCATATTACCTCTTTAGGGCTAAGTATTTAAATAAACAACCTATAGACACATGATCATTAAGCCCAGGGCAGATGTAAGAAGCTGTATGTATCTGCCAACGTAATTCTTCTATCTCAAGCTGTGTCTGCCAAGGGCCACCCCTACTGTGAACTGTCATTTGTTTAAGAATGGTAAATTTAAGTGTACCTTCCGAAAGTGTGTAGCTAAAGTTATTTGTTTAATAAAGCTCCTGGATTGGGTGCAGTTTCCAGCTCATCTTTGTCTTTTTTGAAGCATAGTAAATCTGCCGATTTAACAAACTCTGATAGTCTGTTCTTTTTTTGAAACAGAATATTAGAGTTTGTACAATGTTTTCTGGATTACTGGACAATTGGTTTGATTTCCAGATAGTCCAGAAAAAGAAAAAAAAATGGATAGGTGCAATACTAGAATACCAGTAAAGGAAAGCAGATGTGATAATAAATTATGTCAATATAAATCATGGAAGAGTGACTACTGGGACACCACATACCTCTGCTTTTAAAGAAATTTACCATTGTCAGAGAACTGGACTAGGGTTATGCTCTTCTGCAGATTACAGCAGCATCTAAAACAAAAAACAGCTGACAAAATGTGCAAACATATCTTGGAAATACAAGCACTGGCAACACCATGGAAGCTATGATTCGCTGCTAGGTATAAAATCTTAAACAATGTTAATACAACAGAAATTCTACCGACAGTCAGGAAACAGCAGTGTGACCACAGGGTTGAAATGTCTGATCACCTCAAAGCACAGTGTTCTACCACTAAGCAGAACACAGGCTTACTGACGCAGGACTACACAAACTCCAGTATATTCAGCAGGAAGGGAAAACTACTGCAATATATTACTACCTAATTAATTATACACATATCAACTAAACCTTGAACTGCTTCACCCCCCCCCAAAAAAAAAAGAGAAGGAGTACAAACAGGGCATCTATATTTTTATAAAAGAAAAACTAAACAGAAACAATAATGAATTCTTAGTAGTTTGCTTAACATTCTGCTGAAAGCAGGAAGAGTCTGTCAGCAGAAATGAAGATCATAAGATGGCTAAATCCCAACCTGCATTGGACAGACAAAGAGGGGCATTGCAAAACAGTTACAGAACAGGGAGTATCACCAAAATCTGCAAAGACAAATAAGTAAGAAATGGCTATACAAAGTGGGTGGGTTCAGTTATTACTGGTTGGCAGATTCTAAGTTTCTGTAAATGAAAGTATCTTACAGTTCACAATCTTCCATGCTGGTTTTGCTACAAAATACTGCAGTTGAAGGCTGTGCATCAGGGCCGCAACTTGGCACATAAATATCTACTGTCAATCATTAGCGGACCAGAGTTCCGCTGTGGCAACGCCTAACCGGGAAAAGCCGAAAGACACAACAACAACAACAACAACTGCAGTTTCTGTAGAGTTCTGCAGTAGATATTAGGGGAAAAAACACAGTAACTCCATGAAAGAGTCAACTAATATACAGACTGCTTGCCAGTTATAACCCCTATGAATTCTTAACCAGTTTCTGAATAGTCAGAATGTGACATATCAGATAACTCCTGCAAATGGACTTGTCTTTACACAGCCCAGGTAACCTGTGTTCATATACAACCTCACATGTTTGACTGCAGTGGCAGAGAAGGCAGGGAGAAACATCCTGTAGTGTATCACTTCCTTCAGTGAGAAAGAGCTGAAAAACATGAGACTAAATATAAGGGTTAATGTTAAGCTATGCATTTCATTTTGAAATATCTTAATTCATCTCTTGAAGAGGCTTAATTTGGAAATTACTTTACAAGCAGAGCGCAACCCACGTCCATCTGACAGTGTCACCACTAAGCTGCTACAAGTATTTATCCATGTTAAGCACAGACTTGCATTTGAGGGTGGTATGCAGCAATAATGCTTCAACATGTGCAGTTAATAAAAAGAGGATACAGAGGTATAGAGAAATGAAGATGGTAATTCACCACTACATTTTCAGTGTGTTCTTAAAAACTATATTAGGCAGTCAGTTGGGAAGCTGCAGAAAAGGATGCTGGCCAACACTAGTATATGTGAACGTGACAGGCAAGAGGTATTGCACAACAACTGCACTGGTGGATTATTTGCAAAACAAAGCATGTTCATTAAATGTTTACTGTTTTTAGGCTGTTAATTCAGAGCTGAAGATCTAGACAGTAAGCACACCAGGGGCATAGTGAAAAAAAATAAAGGCAGACACACACAGAACAAGAAGTCAGGAGTTGTTATCCTTAACAATACTAATCAGGCAAGTATTAGACTGTATACAGCTTCTGACCTCTAGAAACAAGGCTACATCATTAATTATAACAAAAATTGTACACTATCTGCATGCTT
Organism: Protopterus annectens; assembly: GCF_019279795.1. Taxonomy (NCBI): domain Eukaryota; kingdom Metazoa; phylum Chordata; order Ceratodontiformes; family Protopteridae; genus Protopterus; species Protopterus annectens. The sequence continues at coordinate 872,635,451 of NC_056735.1, forward strand.
TTAATGAGCAACTGAATGGCTGGGAGGAGAATGAAGAAAGTGAAGCAGATAAGTCTTATTAAAGTACTGATGTGATGAAGCAATGTCCAAAGACAACACGACACAGTGCGTGAAAAGGAAAATAATTATACAGCAATAAAAACAAATGAGGTTCAAATATATATTTTAGCTGGAAAATAAATACAAATTAGATACTGCCTCTGAATGACTAAAAATTTTAAGTTAAGAGCCAAGACATACAAAGGAAAACAGTTTTAAACACGTTTAGAACATAAAACTGTCCCATGTTCAAAAGTGTATCAAGTCCATATTGTATATACAGTCACAAATAATTCTAGTGAAGCAAGTCTCAAATGTAAATCTGTAGAAATGCAAATTAAAAAAAAAAATATATATATATATATATATATATATATATATATATATATAATATATATATATATATATATATATATATATACATATACATATATCTATATATATATATATATATATATATATACACACAGATAAAATTCCACAAAGCACAATCTAGGCAAGATGCTCTCAATATACTAATAATCAAGAAACGGTCTAACGAAAAACATAGTCTATCAATAACCAACAGCTGTCAAAGATCAAGGTGGGACCACACACACACACACACACACACACACACACACACACACACACACACACACACACACACACACACACTTACCTTACCTCTCTTACCATAACGGCTATTTTAAATTCCGTGCCCAAGTGTGGAATGTCTTTATATGTGCAGTGGCATGCGTGCGTGCAATGCACACATGGTCCTTCTTAAGGGAGAAGATGCCTCCACCATGGTGTTAAGAAGTTTTTTTTAATTAATTAGTATTTAAGCCTCCTGGCCAGAGTGGGCCCACCTGGGTCACGGGGCCCTAGGTGACTGCCTATGTCATCTAGTACTGGAACCGGCTCTGAGCTGGCATACGTCTATAGGTCCAACAACTTTATCACGTCCACTTCTTTTCCACTCTGGAACTTAGAAGCTCCCAGTCTACTTTTGGCAGATTCATATCACCCATATATATATATATATATATATATATATATATATATATATATATATATAAGCATACATGCCATACCTACTCCTGTATCCCCCCATTCTCTCACTCTCCATCCATGATATGTCAGGGGGTGATTTTTCATTTTACTGATCCATTAACAGTTTCTTTCCTCTATTTTAACAACCAGGGTACTAACCATAGGTTTTGTCTCTGCTCCTTTTTACCCATCATACCATAGTATTCCTTCACTTTTTACCTCACATTTTAAGCATTCCCTTGTAAAGATCACTCCTCTTCTTACTTCATTATTTGTTCTCTGTCATTATTTACTAAACAATACTCTGGCACCATTATGTGTCCCTTGTCACTGTTCATATTTTTGTGATACCTGTAATGCGTGCCTTCCCCTCCTACATCACTGCTTGACATTTCTTCATGTTCCTTGCCAGACATAATATTAATAATAATGATACTAATAATAATCAGCCTTTTGCTTTGACACCGTTGTGTGTTCTCTGCTACATTCTATCTCCCTTCTTTCCTTCTGCCTGGTGCATGTGAGCCTAACCTTCTCTTCTACATTAGAGGCACTTTCCATCTTCATTTAAAGGTGCAGTCATGGATATGTACTTTTCCAACCCAGCATTTAGCACTGCTGTCCCTTCTGCTTTATGAAGGAGACTGTCCCTGAGATAGACAGTCTGTTTGGCAAACTTTCCTTAGCCAGTTATCAATTTCAAGCCTCTTTCTCTTTCTAATGTAAAACCAGTTATATTCCCCAACATTTTCCTTCCTTGACTTGGTAGCACAGGTTATACTAATGAAAGTGGTACTTTAGACTTCTCCTGGTATATCTCTGCTACCTTTCTAGCCCTGATTGTTATCACCTCAACTGTATCCTCTAAGAGATTGCAAACAGCTTTTGTGCACCACAGCTTGCATCCACCTTTCCCTTGGTGACCACCTTGGCATATTTTCTGTCTGTACTAAGGCTAAGTCCCAAACATTCACTATTGTTTTGGTTTCCTCTGCCTCACTTTTCAGAATTATTGCATACTATGGTGACTGAGTTTCCTGTTACTCAAACCTTATCCCTACACACTGCCTCATCTATGTTATGCCGTGCTCCATATCACTTCCTCCAATTTGCAACCTTCGCAATCCTCTAACACCAGCAACCCTCCTGGCATCTGCCAGTTCTTTCTGTGCTATGCCAGGTCAGGTTCCTCTCCCTTCTATATACTTCCAGCAATCCATCTTTATAGCTGCCCAGCATACTTTTCAAACTCTTAGTAAAAAAATATGGACAAAGGCAAACATAATTGTAGGATAAATGCCCAGAAATAGGGACACACTTTAAATATTACACTTATAAACGTAGAAAGTTGATACTAGGTTTTGCACTGGCATGCATTTTTCTGAAGGGTATGAAATCTGAAACTCAAATATCTGCAATTTGTTATCGACTTCAGTCCGCAATGATTTTCCAGAAAATCACAAATTTCATGAGGAGCAGACCAAAAATATATGGCAAAAATCTGGACAGTCTGCGAAAATCTAGACAGTTAAGAGCTATGCTCTCCAGTAGTGGCCCCCTCTTCTCTTTCTCCTTAGCCCTACTTGCTGACCTCCCTCCTTTTTTTTCCATGTCCAATGCCTTGTTTGCTACCTTGCCTATCAAACTCCTGCCATTCTGTCCAGTCCTCACCTCCAGATACCCCATTGCTTAAATACCCCAACACCACCACTACCTCTATCTGCTTTGGCTGGGCTATACCATCTGTTTTACGCACACTTTATTATGAGCACCTACTTCCTATAATACTCTTTATCAGTCTTATCTAACTCCCTGGCCATCCTCACATCTGGCAGGGTGACTCTAACTGCCCACTTCTCCTCTTCATCTGATGTTGCCCTCTACATGAAAAATATCTATTTCCACTTCTCAGGTATCATTTGCCATTTATGTGGGCCCTTACCTCTACTTTGGTTTTGTACTTATTACATTCTTAGTTACCTCTTCTACTTTCTTAATTACTGCCTCTTGTTCCCTTGCTTCCTCCTCTACTGTTCTACTGTCTCCATACTCCACTTGTCAGTGCTGTTCTTGTTACTTATGCCCATATCCTCCTAAACATAGTACATCCTCTTCAGTTTAACTACTCTGCCTTTTTCTCTTTATATTGTCCACACCTTCAGTCCATCTGTGCAATTTCCCACCTCACTAGACAACTCACTACCATCTGTATAGTATTGAAAAACTATGGAATAAAAAAAATGCATGTTTTAACTTTTTCCTGCATAACAAGAGTGTGTATGAATACATGCATGCATGTGTGTTCATGTGCATGCATGCATGTGCGATTGCATGTAGAGAATTATAAATGTAATAACAGCTCGAAAAACACCGCCTTTGGATCGAAAGTTAAAAAATAATACATTTTACTTAGAAATTAAGTGCTTACTTTGTTCCAGTAATATTTATTCCAGAACTTCATCAGTGGTTCCATTATTAGTTATGGAACAAAAGTGCTTAACAGTGTTTTAATTAAATAATATATTATTTAATTAAGTCCAGTGGTGTTGTTTCTTGGGGCTTTTTTTGTGTGGTTTGGTAGTTAACAGCAAGATGAATTCACTTTTATGAATAAGTACGTTGGTGTGCAAGTGTGTATTATTTGTGAGTAGAGGTTGTGTAAGAGTTGTTTTAGTATCCATCTTTCTTTAGCCATGAAGTGAAAATGCTATTGAAGTTTACTTAACGCAGAAGCAAACATAACACCATCTTGAAGTGTGTTGGAAGAAGCAAAGTTTTCTGCTGTTTACTTAGTGCATAGCAATAACATATGTCAGAGTTTATAGCATAAGAGGCTGGTTTTGCCACATACCTCTCAACTGTCCATATTTTTGTTTCATATTATTGGTCTGCTCCTAATAAAATTTGTGGTTTTCTGGCAATTTTTCTGAGGACTGAAGTCACTAAATATTGACAGACATTTGAGTTTCTGATTTCATATCCTTCAAAAAATTATTGCTAACATAAATCGTGTCAATCTTGCAACTTTCTAAGATTATAACAGTAATATTTTAAATCCGCCCATATTTTGAACTTTTTCCCCACCATTATTTTATCCAAATGTCCAGATCTCTTGTGAGGTATGATTTTGCCATAAGATTCTATTTTTCTATATTTCTGTACTTTAAGTCCACAGAGAAGGACTTTTGTCGGGCTCAGGAGGAGATTTCTTTGTAACATGGTTTCACTTTTTCAGCTACTTCCTATTTTAAAATACTGCTGTGCTGATTTGTTTTAATTTTCAGAAGCAACAGCTTATTCTACAGTTGCTCACCTTCTCAAGACCAGACATCAGACCTGTCATTCTGAATAAAGGTAAGTACAAGAAAAAGGTTTTGATGTTTATATTGTATCTCAACAACAGAGAGCTTCATAATAACTTCTTCAGGATTTACAACTTTTCTATTTGGTTTTAGCAAGTGCTGAGACTACATGCACTGTTTTATCCTAGAATTGTGTAACAAGTGGGATTAAATGTTCATCTAAAAATAAATCTCTGTTTTAGATGTATATTTCTTTAAAGTTGTACTAGAGACAGAACAATGTTTCTCATTCCCCCTCCCAATGCTAATCGGCTCATGAGCTTACTGCTTAAGTTTTTCTCACACTCTGTCTGACATGCCTGTTATTCATGTATGCCTAGTTATTTAGTGGCATAAACAGAATACACATAATTGTATTCACAATTAGTTTGACTCCATATTTTATTTCTATGTTCTCTTGTTAAAAGGAACTGTCTGGTGTTTGCAGTCCAACCACCCGATGAATAATCAAACAAAAATTATTTTAATTTACTTTTTTAAAGAGTGACATTTAAAATGGATGTTGCTTTGGTATTTGTGAATGTAGACAAGCTGGTTTTCAAAATTGTGCAGTACAAACCAGCAGAAAAAATAGTTTTGAAGTTCAATACTTCTCTTTTAACAGAAAATTGAAGTGTTTTGCTTCCCTCATGTTTTAATGCACAGCTTGAAATGAAAATTGTCTATTTTAAGGGTATATAATTATGCTTTTATCTTTGCAATGGAAAGTCATTTTTTCTCCCCGAAAAACAATTTTCAAATAAGGGCTTTTCCTAATGTATCTGACCCGACACTTGCAGCAGCTGGAGAGCCACAAAGTTCCTCACCAAGAGGATTATGTGGTCTCAAAAATCTGACCATGCTGCCAGACTGAAAGAACTCCAACTCCTATTCAGTGGCGCCACTGCTTGCTCAGGGGTGACCTGTGCCTGACATACAAGGCCATATCAAACCCTGACTTGATGTACATGCTTCACCTCAAAAAATCTAGATCCACTCAGAGCCACCAAGAGCGGAGACCTAAACCTTGACACGGCCATTAATAGAACGGCTGGAGGGATAGATTCATTACCCAAAGCACTCCCTATGCTGTGGAACAAAATCCCTTTATATGTGAGTGGCAAACACTCATGGCCTGGCTTCCTGTTTAAGAGAAATCTTGACCAATTGATGGAGATCGCCAAGTATACCCCAGGATTACCTCAGTGTCACTGGTTTCACTAGAGGCACAGCAAAATAATGGGCATAGTCTCCCAAACCTAAGGGGTGGCGTAAGCCACAAAACTATGTGGGCTAGCTTGTAAATGCCCTCCGGTAGATGGGCAGCCTAGTATTAACCTATGAACCTAAGAACCTAAGAGTCCAAAATATGAGGCAAAAATCTGGACAGTTGAGGTACACAAACCTCTCAACCTTTTACTGCAAGAAATCTGGACAAAGCCTGAAATAATGGTGATACAATGGCCCAAAATAGGGTACATTTTAAATATGGCTCTTTTACCTAGCTACTAGAATAACAGCATTTGTGTTAGCATGCAATTTCTGAAGGATATGAAGTCAAACTCATATATATGTCATTATTTAGTGACTTCAATCTTCCATGAATTGCCAGAAAACCACACATTTTATAGTAACAGACCAATTCTGTGAAGACAAATCTGGACAGTTGAGAGCTATTTTAAAACATACACACACACACACACACACACACACACACACACACACACACACACACACACACACACACACACACACACACACAGTATCTTCGCATTCGAACATAACAGCTAGTTTAAATTACACACACACACACACACACACACACACACACACACACACACACACACACACACACACACACACACACACACACACACACACACACACACACACACACACACACACACACACACACACACGGTTCTACTTTATTTAACCGAAAGCTGATTCCAGCGAATGCAAATCCATTGACACAAATGCATCAAACAGTGAAATAAGCGAACTCACAAAACCGCAAAATTACAGTGAAATTTGCAATGTGGAAGTGTTTTGGTTGGCCCGTCTGAGCTACAGATCTGTAAGGTAAGTGTGCGATAGTTATGGACATTAGGGTGTGGGTTAAGGTAAGTGCATAGCTAGGTAATGTAATATGGATAATGTATTTAACGTTTAGTGTAGGTTTGAGAAAGAGGTTTGGTTAGTGTATGTGTGTGGTTTATTTATTTTGTTTGAGTATAGCTCCGTAGGGTAAGTGTTCAGTAGTTACGGACCGTAGGGTTAGGGAGGGGTTAAGGAGAGTGCATAGATAGTGGTGTATGTGGGGTTTAGTGTAGTGTTAGAAGTAGGGTTTTGGTTGGTGTATGTTTGTGGTTTATTTATTTTGTTTGGGTGGGTAGTGTGTTTCAGGCGGTGGGGTTGGCCGAGTATGACAAATCGGTAATTTGAGTTTTGCACTTTTGTGAGTTCGCTCATTTCACAGTTCGATGTATATGTGTCGATGGATTTGCATTCGCTGGAATCAGCTTTCGGTTAATTAAAGTAGACCCCCCCCCCCACACACACACACTTTCTCTCACAGAAATAAAACAGCTAGTTTAAATTACACTTGCATACACATGCATACATACATACATACATACATACACAGTTTCTCTCGCATTCAGAGACAAACAGAACTGCTAGTTTAAATTACACATGCACACATATGCGCACACACACACACACACACACACACACACACACACACACACACACACACACACACACACACACACACACACACACACATATGCGCACACACACTATCTCATAAAGGAAGATGAGGCTAGTGATTACTATAAAATGCAAACTAGAGATTAATGGAATGGGTGGTTAATGGAGGTTAATAGTACAAGGAGGTAAGCAGAAATTAGCAGATCAGGAAGCTGAAAGGGAGCTGATCGATTGGAACTGAAGGTAAACAAAGATTTCCTTAATTTTATATAGCAGAAGGAAAGAGAAGGGAGGGGCATATCCTTCAGGTTGAACAGAGATTAATAGGAAGATCATAGAAGGCTGGGAAAGTCAGCAGTATTGCATATGTAACAGCTAGTTTAAATTATATGCACTGACATACACATGCATACGTACATACACACTTTCTCTCTCATTCAAAAATGAAGGGAAACTCTAGTTTAAATACCACACTTGCAGTCTTCCAGTTATCAGATACTTCAAATAGCAGCCAGTGATCAGTTAAAGACCTTTGACAGAGTTCTGCCAGCACACTGGCCAGATTCCTGAGAACCCCAGGAAGCAAACTCTCTGGTTCCTATGCATAATCCTTTCTTAGGATAGCACCTTCCCTGTCAACTTCCTCCCTCTCTTTCCTGGTGTCCACCTACTCCTCGTTCTGCCCTACTTCCCCTTCTCAGCACAGCACTCTTCCCTTGCTGTCCTTCATTAAAATTGAAGTAATTTACTTATGCAATACTGCTGACTTTCCCAGCCTTCTATGATCTTCCTCTTAATCTCTTCTCAACCTGAAGGATATGCCAGTGGCAGCTTGTGATATCAGACTGCAGCCCCCCCAACTGTGAACCATAATGGTACAGTCTTACAGTCCTAGTAGTCAGCAGTCTTGGAACAAGCTGAGAAACCGGACGTGTGCATTCCAAGCAGAAAAACTGGAAGTCTGTATTCCGGCACGAGCAGGAGAGGAGAAAGCTGAAACAGTGGAGTGCAGGTATGGAGACTTCGGGGTGTGTGTGTGTGTGTGTGTGTGTGTGTGTGTGTGTGTGTGTGTGTGTGTGTGTGTGTGTGTGTGTGTGTGTGTGAAATGGCCCAGTACATATCTGGTGGTGGGTAGAGAATACCTGAGGCTTGAATCCTGTACCTTAGAGTCAGGTAGCAAGAGCCTGAATTCCCTACTCACCACCATCTGTGACACCTCTGCAGACTTTTGCCTCAGATTTTTCTTCTGTTCCTCATAAAATCTGTGGTTTATTGAATGGATGTAATTCAATAAATTGTTGTTGATGGTATAGTAGTGCAGTGGTAGCATTGCTCCCTCCCAGCTAGAGGTTCTCTGGTTTTATTCTTGCCTGAGGTGCCTTCTGTGTGGAGTCTGCATGTCCTCCTTGTGTTTGTATAGGTTTCCTCTGGGTGCTCTGGTGTCCTCCCATGTTACAAAGACATGTATATGGAGTGTTTCTCCCTGAGTCTCTGCTGAAAATTAACTTTTGTTCCAAATCAGACTTTCCTGGTTAGCAAATGTTAAATAAATAATAAATGACAGACATTTGAATTTCAGACTTCATATTCTTCAGAAGGTACATGGTAACACAAAACATTGTATTCTACCAATTGTCTAAGTTTATAAGATGAATATTTGAAATTTGTCCCTATTTATGGGACTGTATACCCCCATTATTGGCTTCGTCCAGGTTTTTTTGTGTTAAGGTTGACAGCTATGATGAGAACTGAATTCACTGAATATGCTTGGGGGCTGTATTCCCCCGTTATTGGCTTTGTTCAGGTGTTTTGTGCTAAGAGGTTGACAGCTATGGTGAGAACTGACTTCACTAAATAGTAGCCATTTAAGTTTCAGTCTTCCTGTCTTTAAGAAAACACCTGATTGGTATAGTGGTATGTTGCTTTGACTGTTTTGCACGAGGTCCTGGGTTGAAGACATGCCAGTGAAATGTATGGTAGTAACACAGTATTTCATTCTGGCAATTTTCCAAGATTATACAAGCAATGTTTAAAATGTGTCCCTGGTTTTTGGGCTTTTGCCCCAATACATTTTGACTTTTCCAGATTTCTTGTGCTGCAAAGTTGAGAGATACAGCTGAGTGTCTAGTAGATTTTACAAGGAGCTGAGAGCTGCAGGGAAGAAAAGTTTAGTGCTGCTTATGGTGAGGCAGCCTGCATTTCTAATAGCACAACAGGTAGTGTGCTTGCTTTTGATGCAGAAGGCTGTGGGTTCTACTCCCATCATATGTTAATGCATTGCTGATACTGTGTTGTAAAGGGGGTGGATGCTGCAGTTCTTTTTGGTGAATATGCCTAGTAATTATGAACCTGTCATCAGTTTGCCATTTCATCTGCTATTGCAATATTACTAGCTTATCTTTTTTTTTTAATTTAACATAGACAATTTATTCCTCAAGAGTAACATGTACTTTATTTGTAGATGAAACAATAAAATATAAAGTTGTTTGCTAGCAGCAACCTCTTCATTAGTTGCAGATCTCTTTAATGTGGAATTATTTAGATGACTTTGACTTATACAGAGATTGTGCATATTTACTGATACTGTTGGATTGTAGAAGTTTGAGTAGACTTTTATGATGGAAATGTTTTGAATTGGGCAGTTTTGTCATTATTGGTGCATGCATTTTGTTTCATTGTTTACTGGAAAAATGTTCAAAACAATAAATTAAAATACCCTCTATCAACTGTACTGTATTATACAAGGAATATTATTTAATACAATCAGGAAGGTGTATCAAAGAACACATGTATGTTTCATGTGCAAGGGGCTATGATTTGAAAACAGCCCAAAGTTAATCTTTATCTGCCACTGGCAAAATATATTTTCTTTGAATGTGGGTTTCAATGCTATTTCAATGAATGCAAGTTTCAAGGGCAGAGAAGTTTTAATACTAAGTATTTTCATTGTGAAACTGCATTGCTTTGTTTAGCAGATTGTCTATTAGTGTTTGTACTGTAAAATGCAAAATAAAACTTTCAAATGAAATCCAAATCATCACAGAAGTAAAGCAGTATGCACATTACAGTGTTTATGGTAAATGGGGCAAAATAGCCAAGTAATGGGACATTGGAATGGCTGCAGGGGGGGAGGCTCCATTTGACCATGAGTTTGTGAGGGGGAAAGGGCAGCAAACTCAAAGACAGCCCCGGCTGAACTATACCTCTCAACTGTCCAGATTTTTACAGAATGAATACATTTTTGCTTCTTATTTTTGGTTTGTTCCTCATAAAATTTGTGGTTTTCTGGCAAATCATTTAGGAATGCCATCACTAAATAATGACACAGCCTTCATAACCTTCAGAAAAATGCATGCTAAAGCAAGACCTGCTACTCTAATAACTGTAGTTCATACAAGAGGAATTTTTAGTACTGTTTGTATGTTCCCCCAATATATTTGGCCTTGTCAAGATTTCCTGCATTAAAAGTTGAGAGGTACATGCAAATAAATTGCTTTATAGAATTAGGAATATCCAAACCTCTCAACTGTCCCTGATTTTGGCTCAAAATATTGCTCTCCCCCTAATAATCCCTCTGCAAAATGGCAATTTTGGAAGAAAACATGGAGGGTTTACAATTATAAATAACTGTAATGATCAGAGTTATAGATTACTTTTATTTCAGAAATGCATGTAGATTCTTTTATTTTGTCAGCTGTTCAAAACAGTGCTAATATTAAAAAAGTGTCCCTTCTTTGACAGGTTTCAGCTGTATTGTGTGGCAATTTTATATTTTTGCATCACACGGTGGTCCGTTTTTCATAAAATTTTGGTTTTCTGGCAAATTAGTGGCAAATCATTAAAGATTGAAGTTAGAAAATAACGACAGACATTTGAGTTTCAGATTTAATACCCTTCAGAAAATTCATACTAATGCAAGGCCTACTACTATTCTATTATCTTTCTAGATTTATAAGAGTAATATTTTAAAATTGTCCTTATTTTTGGGCATTTGTCCCACTTCTATGTAAGGCTTTGTCCAGATTTCTTGCTCTGAGGTTGAGAGGTATGACAAATGTGTCAGAGCCATCACTATCAGCCAGAGACATTTCAAATTGTGACATATTTGTTGCACCCCACTCCCCCATGTAGTGACTCTGCATGTGTCCAAGAAAGGCAAGGAGCAGTTATGCAGTGTAAGTGTGCAGAGTATTCCCCCATCCAAGGCAGACACAAGTACGACAGTGGCTTTTCATATGTCCTTGATTTTGCAAAATGTTCTGGTTTCTGTCATATTTTTATACTGTTGATTTATGCTTATTATTATTTAGAAAATGCATGCTGTTGCAGTGCCCTGTTGCTCTGTGTTTAAGTAGTAATGCTTTCATGACCATCAGATAAGCTTGTCTGATATTGTAAGATGCAAGTAAGCTTTAATAAGCATACCATTAAAGAATTACCAACACTGAAAGCCTTTTTGTTGTTGCCATGGAGAGAATATTTACATAACTGGATAACATATAAGCCTTAGGTATTCAAATGCATATGACAAGTATTTGTAATAAATGACAGTATTACAGTATTTTAAGAAGCTCATTACATTTGTTGGAGACTTGAATTCATCCTTGCAGGCTTTACCCGTAAACTAAACAGAATGCCAATCTATCATGTGTGGTCCATAACCTGTGCAGTAATCCTTTAAGCTATTTATCTTGAGCTTGTTTCTTGTTTGCTGTTCATTTTTTACTTTGATCATGTTTTCCCGTGAAATAAGTAGATAGTTGTTAGGCAGCAGGTCTTTTTGGATAAGAAACATTTTTACAAGTGAGGGTATCACAGAGATTGCTACTTTCAGCATGTTACTCGGTACGTTTATAAAGCTGAATATAAATTATAATTAGAACTGCAGTGCAAGGAGAAGTGGTTTGAGTTGAGTGCTGCTTGTTTTTCTTATACTTAATTTTGACTGGCATTCCAGTAATGTATTCAAAAAGTAATTTATTTTTTCATGCCTCACAACCTTTGTGTTTCCATCTAGATATTAAGTAAGCTGTCATGTAGCCAATGCACTGAAATATTTTTTCTTCTACACTTCATTTTGTCTTGATAGGACATTTGTAATGACGGTTTGGCACCCAGGGCAGCCATATTTAATCAAAGTTCCAGTTGTTGTGGTTTTGAGTATAGCCTTGCCCCTTTCTAGTTGACCACACCCCTTCCCATTGTCCTACTCATTCAGCTGTCTCCTGCAGGCCTCCTTTGAATTGAAGTCACCAGCCGCCACTGGGATATGCCCCTCTCTTCTCTTTCTTACTGCTATATAAAATTAAGGAACTCTTTGCTTCTCTTCATTTCCAGTCTACCAGCTGCCTTTCAGCTTGCTCATCTGCTCATTTTTGCTTGCCTCCTTGTACTGTTAATCCTCCTCCTATTCACCCCTTCCATTCATTTCTAGTTTGCATTTTACAGTAATCACCAGCTGTATATTTCTTTGCAGAAGATGCAAAAAAAAAAAAAAAAAAAGACCAGTGTGACCACACACCCTTTACCACCAACTCAAGCACTGCATTCTTAACCCATTTCCATAACTTGTTCCTAGCCCTCTGCCACATCTTTGATCCTCTCCCCGGTTCACCATAATCCATTCCCTTTTTTCAAAATCTCATTCCATCACGTTTTTCCTTGTATTTTACTACCCATTTTAAACATCATAGTGGCAGGACAACTGTTGACTAGCTGCACTTTCATTTGGACATTTTTTTTTTTGCTTTGTCAAGGACGACGTGCACCTCTTCTTCCAAGGCTTTCATATACTAGGGAAATCTTTGTCTACCCCCATAGTGACTTTTAGGCACTGTCAGTCTTCTAAAGCTTCCAACATAACTAAACAGAATCTAGGTAGCATTAAGAAACTGCTACTCAACACTAGGAGACTTAACCAAAAACTTCACTCCCTACAACCTTACAAGCACTTCTTATCTCAAAAAGCACTGGCATATGCATCATCACAGAGATCTGCTTCCAGACCATTGAAAACAATCCACCAGTGCAAAGTGTCAATGCCTATTACACATTCAGGCCCATCATACTAGCCAAAGGCACTAAAAGCAACAGTGTCTCCATATTTAAAAAAGATTCCTCTCTAGATATTGACCTTGAACTCCTTCACATCCATCTTACTATTAGGAATACATTTTGCCAGATCATAGCAAACTACAGAACCCCCTGTATACCCCCCCAGCTCATACCTCCTACATAACTAGTACAGAGACCTTATGTATTAAAAAAAATGCCATTCGCCTAGGAGACTTTAACTATCCTTCCATAAATTGTGAGGCTTATATATATCCATGAAGATGCATGCCCAGACATTTCTGACTTCCTTAATAAAAAACTCTCTGGACTAGTTACTCAGCACCCCAACCATGGGCAATCAAATTCTGGACTTGGTCCTTACCAATGGGGGGGAGCTTTGTTCGCCACTAATTGTAACTTCTTCCCTGGTCATACTTCCTAATCCTTTCCTTCTTCAACATGTTAGCTGCAGGCATAGGTAACACTCTGATAGTGGTAGCTCCATATCCCAGTCTTGGCATTTCTTTGCCATCATACTGACCTTATTTGTCACTATCTCATATGCCTATTCTGACAGGTCACTGCTATCCACATGCACCACAATATACATCAACTCCTTCCCTTAGTTATCTATCTTGACCTCCTCCTCCTCCCATATTTACTAAATCTAACCTCAGACAGATTTCATTACAATATATTCTCCTCATCTCCCTTTCCAGAATTCTGAATTCTCTTGGTGATGAAGTCTCCAATCACCAAAACCCTCTTTGCCATCCTCCATACATAGAGTATATCACTTCCTGCCTCATGTCACTAGTACCACTGCTCAAAATCCACCATAATAACAATTCTGCAGACTGGATCAACAGAAATACAATTTATTAAACAAATATAACACAACAAAGATTTAGTGCTTTCATCTTATACAGCATTACTTTGGATTGTATAGGACAAAAGTATTTAACCTTTATTGTGTTATATTTGTGTTTCAGTCTGCAGAGTTATTCTTGTGGTGGATTTTGAACAGCAGGACTTGTTTGGATTATTGGTGTTGGTCTTCTGTTGCCATCACATTTTGTTTGCGGTTACTACTCCCTGCTGCCTACAGCCTTTTCCCTTCCAGTTACATCACTACAACAGCCCCCTCCCCACTGTCAGTTCTGGTTGCTTTCCTGTGCTGCAACAGATCCCTTTCCCATTGTTCCTGCACAGCTTTAAGCATTGAACACTCTTGTCCCTTTTGTCCTCTGTTCTCCCACCTGGCTTTGTGCCCCTCCATGCCCACTTCACTCCCATTTTACTTGTGGTGTTCGCTCTTGCATGACAACCTCTGTCTCTCTTTAACTTATTGCTGCTGCTGTCTGCACCTGTCCCTCCAGCTTGGCTTTCTTCTCATTTAATGACTGCATCATCCACTTCCCCCTTACCTTATTTTCTGCTACACCACTTTCTTGTATTCCTCTGCCAACATCTGTCCATGCCCTCTTGCCCGTCACCCCATGGTGTTTACTGGTTTCCTGCTCTTCACACCCACTCTGTTCTTTCTTGACTTACTGGGATGTCTGCTGCCACCTCTGGCTCCCATCTTCTTCCCTGAAACTCTCCCATTCTCCTGCAGATCCAAGCATCTTTAACCGTCACAAAGCTCCATGAGCCAAACTGCTGTCCATATGCTGAGTGCACCAGTCTATCCCACTCTTCTTGTTCAACCTCCTACATTCTTTTCCTGCTGTCCTCCTCTTGGATCTGTCACGTCTTTAGTAACACTTTGCTGGCAAACCCATGCCATTTCTGCTTAGTGTCACTCTATGGCCTCTGCTGAGGAACCAGATGCCAGGTGCATTTGAAGACAAAGTTGCCACATTAAACTGATCAGAAATGTGAGTCTGAATATCCTGGCTGGCCAAATACAAGTCTACCTCCAGATACCAATTACACCTTCGAATAATGCTGCATATACTGTTTCAATGGTCAGGTAGGACATATGCCAGTCCAGCATTGAAAGCATATTACTCAAACATATCAAATAAGTTCAGAAAATGGATTTTCTTGCTGCTGACAGTTCTTAATCTGCTAAAAACTGGTCTAGCTTTGAAGAAACAGAAAGCAGTTGCAACACCTTTCTTCAAAAGATCTAAAGGATAGAGGAAGCTATGAGTACAAATTTTTAGGGGTAAACTTCAGTAACAATGAAGTCCACAAAAAAAATATTGATGAGGAAGAAAACAGATAACAGTATCTGCTACAAAAACACAAATTGTAATGTACCTGTGTGGAGAAGTCATGCCGAACAAACATCACAGACTATCACCAG
This sequence comes from Protopterus annectens, assembly GCF_019279795.1. Taxonomy (NCBI): domain Eukaryota; kingdom Metazoa; phylum Chordata; order Ceratodontiformes; family Protopteridae; genus Protopterus; species Protopterus annectens. Next base: position 872,650,946 of record NC_056735.1, read on the forward strand.
GTGATGACAGACACAGATGAGGAAATTACACTGAAATCAACTTGCACAGATATTTTATTAAAAACCAACAGTCATAACAGAGACAGCATGCAGCACGACTGAGTGCAGAATACCACATGGTTGCCACCTTTCGCTGCTGCTAAAACTAGACCAAGGACATACCCCTCGCACTTCCCATAAACCCATCCCTTTCCTCCCCTTCTCAGACCCACTTTCTGCCCATTTTGTGATGTCATCACCATCAACTGAGGAGGAATGCCCTTTTTTTGCATTCCTGATGTCTTCATTCTGTGGATTTACTATGCTTTTCAGTAAAAAGAGCATAGTAAATCTCAAAAAAGACAAAGATGAGCTGGAAACCACACCCAATCCAGGAGCTTTATTGAACAAATAACTTTAGCTACACGCTTTCGGAAGGTACACTGACCCTCCTTCCTCAGAAGACAAAAGACAAAACCGTCTGAAACTTTAAACCAGGCTTAAATACATCACCTGGTGATCATTTCATGACGTTTCAATTACTAAAATAGTAACACCTTCTTTTAATATCAGTCAAGCAAAGTAGATTAGCATCCCAAACAATAATAAAAATGAAAATGAATTAAAGTGTATTACAACAATTCACAAAAAATCACGGAGCATCATTAACTAAAACGCATAAAGCAATACAGTGTGAAGGATTCAGTATTCTATAAAAATTCAAAGAGAAAACCATAAACATTGTTTTGCGAAACTCATAAAAACCTTTAAAAATATTAAAAATATTTTAAAAATATAAATATACTTCACATTACAAACCTAGAAGTGCATATTACCTCTTTAGGGCTAAGTATTTAAATAAACAACCTATAGACACATGATCATTAAGCCCAGGGCAGATGTAAGAAGCTGTATGTATCTGCCAACGTAATTCTTCTATCTCAAGCTGTGTCTGCCAAGGGCCACCCCTACTGTCAACTGTCATTTGTTTAAGAATGGTAAATTTAAGTGTACCTTCCGAAAGTGTGTAGCTAAAGTTATTTGTTTAATAAAGCTCCTGGATTGGGTGCAGTTTCCAGCTCATCTTTGTCTTTTTTGAAGCATAGTAAATCTGCCGATTTAACAAACTCTGATAGTCTGTTCTTTTTTTGAAACAGAATATTAGAGTTTGTACAATGTTTTCTGGATTACTGGACAATTGGTTTGATTTCCAGATAGTCCAGAAAAAGAAAAAAAAATGGATAGGTGCAATACTAGAATACCAGTAAAGGAAAGCAGATGTGATAATAAATTATGTCAATATAAATCATGGAAGAGTGACTACTGGGACACCACATACCTCTGCTTTTAAAGAAATTTACCATTGTCAGAGAACTGGACTAGGGTTATGCTCTTCTGCAGATTACAGCAGCATCTAAAACAAAAAACAGCTGACAAAATGTGCAAACATATCTTGGAAATACAAGCACTGGCAACACCATGGAAGCTATGATTCGCTGCTAGGTATAAAATCTTAAACAATGTTAATACAACAGAAATTCTACCGACAGTCAGGAAACAGCAGTGTGACCACAGGGTTGAAATGTCTGATCACCTCAAAGCACAGTGTTCTACCACTAAGCAGAACACAGGCTTACTGACGCAGGACTACACAAACTCCAGTATATTCAGCAGGAAGGGAAAACTACTGCAATATATTACTACCTAATTAATTATACACAGATCAACTAAACCTTGAACTGCTTCACCCCCCCCCCCAAAAAAAAAGAGAAGGAGTACAAACAGGGCATCTATATTTTTATAAAAGAAAAACTAAACAGAAACAATAATGAATTCTTAGTAGTTTGCTTAACATTCTGCTGAAAGCAGGAAGAGTCTGTCAGCAGAAATGAAGATCATAAGATGGCTAAATCCCAACCTGCATTGGACAGACAAAGAGGGGCATTGCAAAACAGTTACAGAACAGGGAGTATCACCAAAATCTGCAAAGACAAATAAGTAAGAAATGGCTATACAAAGTGGGTGGGTTCAGTTATTACTGGTTGGCAGATTCTAAGTTTCTGTAAATGAAAGTATCTTACAGTTCACAATCTTCCATGCTGGTTTTGCTACAAAATACTGCAGTTGAAGGCTGTGCATCAGGGCCGGCAACTTGGCACATAAATATCTACTGTCAATCATTAGCGGACCAGAGTTCCGCTGTGGCAACGCCTAACCGGGAAAAGCCGAAAGACACAACAACAACAACAACAACTGCAGTTTCTGTAGAGTTCTGCAGTAGATATTAGGGGAAAAAACACAGTAACTCCATGAAAGAGTCAACTAATATACAGACTGCTTGCCAGTTATAACCCCTATGAATTCTTAACCAGTTTCTGAATAGTCAGAATGTGACATATCAGATAACTCCTGCAAATGGACTTGTCTTTACACAGCCCAGGTAACCTGTGTTCATATACAACCTCACATGTTTGACTGCAGTGGCAGAGAAGGCAGGGAGAAACATCCTGTAGTGTATCACTTCCTTCAGTGAGAAAGAGCTGAAAAACATGAGACTAAATATAAGGGTTAATGTTAAGCTATGCATTTCATTTTGAAATATCTTAATTCATCTCTTGAAGAGGCTTAATTTGGAAATTACTTTACAAGCAGAGCGCAACCCACGTCCATCTGACAGTGTCACCACTAAGCTGCTACAAGTATTTATCCATGTTAAGCACAGACTTGCATTTGAGGGTGGTATGCAGCAATAATGCTTCAACATGTGCAGTTAATAAAAAGAGGATACAGAGGTATAGAGAAATGAAGATGGTAATTCACCACTACATTTTCAGTGTGTTCTTAAAAACTATATTAGGCAGTCAGTTGGGAAGCTGCAGAAAAGGATGCTGGCCAACACTAGTATATGTGAACGTGACAGGCAAGAGGTATTGCACAACAACTGCACTGGTGGATTATTTGCAAAACAAAGCATGTTCATTAAATGTTTACTGTTTTTAGGCTGTTAATTCAGAGCTGAAGATCTAGACAGTAAGCACACCAGGGGCATAGTGAAAAAAAATAAAGGCAGACACACACAGAACAAGAAGTCAGGAGTTGTTATCCTTAACAATACTAATCAGGCAAGTATTAGACTGTATACAGCTTCTGACCTCTAGAAACAAGGCTACATCATTAATTATAACAAAAAATTGTACACTATCTGCATGCTTTTAATGAGCAACTGAATGGCTGGGAGGAGAATGAAGAAAGTGAAGCAGATAAGTCTTATTAAAGTACTGATGTGATGAAGCAATGTCCAAAGACAACACGACACAGTGCGTGAAAAGGAAAATAATTATACAGCAATAAAAACAAATGAGGTTCAAATATATATTTTAGCTGGAAAATAAATACAAATTAGATACTGCCTCTGAATGACTAAAAATTTTAAGTTAAGAGCCAAGACATACAAAGGAAAACAGTTTTAAACACGTTTAGAACATAAAACTGTCCCATGTTCAAAAGTGTATCAAGTCCATATTGTATATACAGTCACAAATAATTCTAGTGAAGCAAGTCTCAAATGTAAATCTGTAGAAATGCAAATTAAAAAAAAAAAAAAATATATATATATATATATATATATATATATAAATATATATATATATATATATATATATATATATATACATATATATATATCTATATATATATATATATATATATATACACACAGATAAAATTCCACAAAGCACAATCTAGGCAAGATGCTCTCAATATACTAATAATCAAGAAACGGTCTAACGAAAAACATAGTCTATCAATAACCAACAGCTGTCAAAGATCAAGGTGGGACCACACACACACACACACACACACACACACACACACACACACACACACACACACACACACACACTTACCTTACCCTCTCTCTTACCATAACGGCTATTTTAAATTCCGTGCCCAAGTGTGGAATGTCTTTATATGTGCAGTGGCATGCGTGCGTGCAATGCACACATGGTCCTTCTTAAGGGAGAAGATGCCTCCACCATGGTGTTAAGAAGTTTTTTTTAATTAATTAGTATTTAAGCCTCCTGGCCAGAGTGGGCCCACCTGGGTCACGGGGCCCTAGGTGACTGCCTATGTCATCTAGTACTGGAACCGGCTCTGAGCTGGCATACGTCTATAGGTCCAACAACTTTATCACGTCCACTTCTTTTCCACTCTGGAACTTAGAAGCTCCCAGTCTACTTTTGGCAGATTCATATCACCCATATATATATATATATATATATATATATATATATATATATATATATATAAGCATACATGCCATACCTACTCCTGTATCCCCATTCTCTCACTCTCCATCCATGATATGTCAGGGGGTGATTTTTCATTTTACTGATCCATTAACAGTTTCTTTCCTCTATTTTAACAACCAGGGTACTAACCATAGGTTTTGTCTCTGCTCCTTTTTACCCATCATACCATAGTATTCCTTCACTTTTTACCTCACATTTTAAGCATTCCCTTGTAAAGATCACTCCTCTTCTTACTTCATTATTTGTTCTCTGTCATTATTTACTAAACAATACTCTGGCACCATTATGTGTCCCTTGTCACTGTTCATATTTTTGTGATACCTGTAATGCGTGCCTTCCCCTCCTACATCACTGCTTGACATTTCTTCATGTTCCTTGCCAGACATAATATTAATAATAATGATACTAATAATAATCAGCCTTTTGCTTTGACACCGTTGTGTGTTCTCTGCTACATTCTATCTCCCTTCTTTCCTTCTGCCTGGTGCATGTGAGCCTAACCTTCTCTTCTACATTAGAGGCACTTTCCATCTTCATTTAAAGGTGCAGTCATGGATATGTACTTTTCCAACCCAGCATTTAGCACTGCTGTCCCTTCTGCTTTATGAAGGAGACTGTCCCTGAGATAGACAGTCTGTTTGGCAAACTTTCCTTAGCCAGTTATCAATTTCAAGCCTCTTTCTCTCTTTTCTAATGTAAAAACCAGTTATATTCCCCAACATTTTCCTTCCTTGACTTGGTAGCACAGGTTATACTAATGAAAGTGGTACTTTAGACTTCTCCTGGTATATCTCTGCTACCTTTCTAGCCCTGATTGTTATCACCTCAACTGTATCCTCTAACAGATTGCAAACAGCTTTTGTGCACCACAGCTTGCATCCACCTTTCCCCTTGGTGACCACCTTGGCCATATTTTCTGTCTGTACTAAGGCTAAGTCCCAAACATTCACTATTGTTTGGTTTCCTCTGCCTCACTTTTCAGAATTATTGCATACTATGGTGACTGAGTCTCCAGTTACTCAAACCTTATCCCTACACACTGACTCATCTATGTTATGCCATGCTCCATATCACTTCCCCTCCAATTTGCAACCTTTCGCAATCCTCTAACACCCCAGCAACCCTCCTGGCATCTGCCAGTTCTTTTCTGTGCTATGCCAGGTCAGGTTCCTCTCCCTTCTATATACTTCCAGCAATCCATCTTTATAGCTGCCCAGCATACTTTTCAAACTCTTAGTAAAAAAATATGGACAAAGGCAAACATAATTGTAGGATAAATGCCCAGAAATAGGGACACACTTTAAATATTACACTTATAAACGTAGAAAGTTGATACTAGGTTTTGCACTGGCATGCATTTTTCTGAAGGGTATGAAATCTGAAACTCAAATATCTGCAATTTGTTATCGACTTCAGTCCGCAATGATTTTCCAGAAAATCACAAATTTCATGAGGAGCAGACCAAAAATATATGGCAAAAATCTGGACAGTCTGCGAAAATCTAGACAGTTAAGAGCTATGCTCTCCAGTAGTGGCCCCCTCTTCTCTTTCTCCTTAGCCCTACTTGCTGACCTCCCTCCTTTTTTTTCCATGTCCAATGCCTTGTTTGCTACCTTGCCTATCAAACTCCTGCCATTCTGTCCAGTCCTCACCTCCAGATACCCCATTGCTTAAATACCCCAACACCACCACTACCTCTATCTGCTTTGGCTGGGCTATACCATCTGTTTTACGCACACTTTATTATGAGCACCTACTTCCTATAATACTCTTTATCAGTCTTATCTAACTCCCTGGCCATCCTCACATCTGGCAGGGTGACTCTAACTGCCCACTTCTCCTCTTCATCTGATGTTGCCCTCTACATGAAAAATATCTATTTCCACTTCTCAGGTATCATTTGCCATTTATGTGGGCCCTTTACCTCTACTTTGGTTTTGTACTTATTACATTCTTAGTTACCTCTTCTACTTTCTTAATTACTGCCTCTCTTGTTCCCTTGCTTTCCTCCTCTACTGTTCTACTGTCTCCATACTCCACTTGTCAGTGCTGTTCTTGTTACTTATGCCCATATCCTCCTAAACATAGTACATCCTCTTCAGTTTAACTACTCTGCCTTTTCTCTTTATATTGTCCACACCTTCAGTCCATCTGTGCAATTTCCCACCTCACTAGACAACTCACTACACATCTGTATAGTATTGAAAAACTATGGAATAAAAAAAATGCATGTTTTAACTTTTTCCTGCATAACAAGAGTGTGTATGAATACATGCATGCATGTGTGTTCATGTGCATGCATGCATGTGCGATTGCATGTAGAGAATTATAAATGTAATAACAGCTCGAAAAACACCGCCTTTGGATCGAGTTAAAAAATAATACATTTTACTTAGAAATTAAGTGCTTACTTTTGTTCCAGTAATATTTATTCCAGAACTTCATCAGTGGTTCCATTATTAGTTATGGAACAAAAGTGCTTAACAAGTGTTTTAATTAAATAATATATTATTTAATTAAGTCCAGTGGTGTTGTTTCTTGGGGCTTTTTTTTTGTGTGGTTTGGTAGTTAACAGCAAGATGAATTCACTTTATGAATAAGTACGTTGGTGTGCAAGTGTGTATTATTTGTGAGTAGAGGTTGTGTAAGAGTTGTTTTAGTATCCATCTTTCTCTTTTAGCCATGAAGTGAAAATGCTATTGAAGTTTACGAATGCAGGAAGCAAACATAACACCATCTTGGAAGTGTGTTGGAAGAAGCAAAGTTTTCTGCTGTTTACTTAGTGCATAGCAATAACATATGTCAGAGTTTATAGCATAAGAGGCTGGTTTTGCCACATACCTCTCAACTGTCCATATTTTTGTTTCATATTATTGGTCTGCTCCTAATAAAATTTGTGGTTTTCTGGCAATTTTCTGAGGACTGAAGTCACTAAATATTGACAGACATTTGAGTTTCTGATTTCATATCCTTCAAAAAAATTATTGCTAACATAAATCGTGTCAATCTTGCAACTTTCTAAGATTATAACAGTAATATTTTAAATCTGCCCATATTTTTGAACTTTTTCCCCACCATTATTTTATCCAAATGTCCAGATCTCTTGTGAGGTATGATTTGCCATAAGATTCTATTTTCTATATTTCTGTACTTTAAGTCCACAGAGAAGGACTTTTGTCGGGGCTCAGGGAGGAGATTTCTTGTAACATGGTTTCCTTTTTCGCTACTTCCTATTTTAAAATACTGCTGTGCTGATTTGTTTTAATTTTCAGAAGCAACAGCTTATTCTACAGTTGCTCACCTTCTCAAGACCAGACATCAGACCTGTCATTCTGAATAAAGGTAAGTACAAGAAAAGGTTTTGATGTTTATATTGTATTCAACAACAGAGAGCTTCATAATAACTTTCAGGATTTACAACTTTTCTATTTGGTTTAGCAAGTGCTGAGACTACATGCACTGTTTTATCCTAGAATTGTGTAACAAGTGGATTAAATGTTCATCTAAAAATCTCTGTTTTAGATGTATATTTCTTAAAGTTGTACTAGAGACAGAACAATGTTTCATTCCCCCTCCCAATGCTAACTCGGCTCATGAGCTTACTGCTTAAGCTCACACCTGTCTGACATGCCTGTTATTCATATTAGTTATTTAGTGGCATAAACAGAATACACATAATTGTATTCATTAGTTTGACTCCATATTTTATTTCTATGTCTCTTGTTAAAAAGGAACTGTCTGGTGTTTGCAGTCCAACCACCCGATGAATAATCAAACAAAATTATTTTAATTTACTTTTTTAAAGAGTGACATTTAAATGGATGTTGCTTGGTATTTGCATGTAGACAAGCTGGTTTTCAAAATTGTGCAGTACAAACCAGCAGAAAAAATAGTTTTGAAGTTCAATACTTCTCTTTTAACAGAAAATTGAAGTGCTTTGCTTCCCTCATGTTTTAATGCACCTTGAAATGAAAATTGTCTATTTTTAAGGGTATATAATTATGCTTTTGCAATGGAAAGTCATCCTCAGAAACATTCCGAAATAGGCTTTATGAGGACTGGGGCTAAAATGGAAGGATTACAAATTCTTTAAAATAGACTGAATATTCCCATAAAGACTAAGAAAAAAATAGGTCACGGCCAGTTAGAAGCCATGTCGCTAAAACACTGTATGTTGTTAAGGGATGATTTGCTTGTATTTTATTGGTCTCCAGTATAGGCGGTTTAAGGTATTACTTATTGAAGACACTTTTTGGAACACATAAATATACACACAAGGAAACAATAAAGGATCCTGTATTCACTGAAGTATCCAAATGTGTTGTTTTTCATCTACCTGAATATGAGAACTTTGCAAGTAATGTGGGTATATCAGAAATGACCAGAGGAGGGATGTAGTATACGGAGTTTCTTGTTTAAGCTTCAGGCATTAAGCAGTAACAACTTAAGGTTACTTTGAGGGTTTTTTTTTTTTTTGCTATGTTGGTAGTTTTGTTATTTAGATATTGCCTAAAAAGTCTGTAAGGGGGTGGATAAAGTTTTTAGATAATATCCTAAAGCTCAGGGGGCAGGTGCAGACCATTCTTGGCAAAGCAGCGTGTTCTGTTAACCTTGCCTTTCTGTAATGATAGACACTAGATTCCCATGGAGTGACACCAGAATCTAAGTCAGTTATTAAAATCAGTCATTTTCTGTTCATACTGTTAACTTATCCTTGATGAAGATAGAATGCTGCTCAACGCAAGGCACATACCTGTCTGTGATACATATTGAGAGAGATCCATAATGTCCCGTTTCATATAGTCCAGTGAGGTATATAGTCCTTTGAGGTATCTCCATGGTCATTTTCACCCACTTGGACTATGATAGAATCATATTCGTGCATGATATTGTGGATCCCTGCTCCAGATAGACAACTAACCCTTATCTTTTAGTTGTACAGCCTGATGAGAGAGACATATGGTTGTCATACAAAAGAATCCACTATTACAATAGTACTAGGTAAAGTGTTTGCTTGCCTTATGGGCTTTGTTCTTGGGGGATCATTGGGTATAGGCTTATGTGTGGTGTCAGGTGTTGCTTTTGGTGTGTGCTTTAGTGGTTGCTGAGGATAGGTGCTGGTATTTGATGAATTAGGACATCTTTGAGGTATGAGGAGGTTTCTTCTTAAGTTCCACAGCATAAGAAGGTGTGTGTGTGTGTGTGTGTGTGTGTGTGTGTGTGTGTGTGTGTGTGTGTGTGTGTGTGTGTGTGTGTGTGTGTGTGTGTGTGTGTGTGTGTGTGTGTGTGTGTGTGTGTGTGTGTGTGTGTGTGTGGAGAGCGCTATGTGTGAAAGATGTAATAATGTGTATTTTCTTGACAACTTTGTAAGCAATATTTTTTTCCTCTAAGGAAGTTATGTGCGTACATCTCTCACATACTGTGTTAGTTTCTTTAAGGGTTAAAAGGTTGTCTGAGTACATGCGACAATTGCTACATTGTCTCAGGATGCTCACATCTACCGGGTTGGCCACAGAGACATTTCTAAATTGCAAATCCATGTTGCCAGGACCTGTATTAGGGTTAGACTATTATATGGTTTAAGGACTTGGTTGTACAGAGGGCCCCTGAGTGGTGTGTAGGGTGAAGGCTAAATGTTAGATAGTGCTATGATCTGATATTAGGGCTGTTTGATGCACTAACTAGCCAGCCTAAGCTTAGCTCCATGGAAGGTCTTTATGTGTTACAGAGTAAATTCCTAAGTGCTAGCTTTCAGACTTCTGAGCTGGAAACACCACAATATATCTTGCAGAAATAAATGTTCACATCTTTCACATCCTAATTTTCTGATCCAGTATTCTGTTGTGCTTTTATATTCACTAAATGTAACATTCAACCATCTGTTGTCTTTCTTTATTGCAGGGGGAGCAGCTGTTTTATTTTTTTAATGAGGTGGGGTTATTTTCCAATTTTTTTTGTGTTTATTCCCTTTAAAGTGACTGAAAGCAACTTTTTTTTTTAAATGGACATTTTATTTCACTTCGTTCACTATGATTGCAATTTTTTCGTTTTTTGCTGGTAACATCTCTTTTGCTGCAGTACTTGATGCAACAGTCTGCTGTAGTAGATGTCATTACACAGGCACAAAGTCGGTTTATAAATAATCTGCCAGTTTTGAACATCTGGTTCATGCATGTTCAGACCTGGAAATGTACAAATTAGCAGTTAGTGTCAGGACTCTGTGTGTGGGTGTGTGTGTGTGTGTGTGTGTGTGTGTGTGTGTGTCTGTGTGTTTATGTAGTGTGTGTGTGTATATATATTTATATATGTGTGTGTGTGTGTGTGTGTGTGTGTGTGTGTGTGTGTGTGTGCATGTGTATGCCAGTGTGTGTCTGTGTATGTGTGTGTGTGTGTGTGTGTGTGTGTGTGTGTGTGTGTGTGTGTGTGTGTGTGTGTCTGTGTGTTTATGTAGTGTGTGTGTGTATATATTTATATATATGTGTGTGTGTGTGTGTGTGTGTGTGTGTGTGTGTGTGTGTGTGTGCATGTGTATGCCAGTGTGTGTCTGTGTATATGTGTGTGTGTGTGTGTGTGTGTGTGTGTGTGTGTGTGTGTCTGTGTTTATATATGTGTGCATGCCTGTGTGTATGCCTATGGATGTACATGTGTAACAGATACTATACTATTTAGGTTGTTGTTCATCTTTCTCTCATAGCTTTGATGTCAAGAATGATAAGGGAATTTTTGAGGTTATTGGTTAATGTAAAAACCCAACAAAGTTTGCAGAGGTTTAGGCGTTCAACTTTTAATTGACAGATTGTATAGGCATGGTGTCATTGATGGACAGGCTGACCGTAAATGCCATGGAATGAGTTCATCCATATAGTAACATCTTGCTGCCAGTTATATGTTTAGTAGCAGTCAAGTACAGTTATGTGTTTTTTTGAGTTCATATTAAAAACACAAATGTTTACTTACCCAAACACCTAAACGCTGACACATATTCTGCAAACCACAAATACACAGAATGCCCTAAACCGTGAAATTCAAAAACAAGAAATTACATACTTGTCCCATCCCACCACCTGCTACATACTACCTACAAAAACAAACTAAATAAACCACATACATACACTTACCAAAACCCTACTTCTGACCCTAAACTAAACCCTACTTCTAACCCTACACTAAATCTTGCATATACCACCATGTATGCACTTAACTTAACCCGCACCCTAACCCTGAGGTCCGTAACTATCGCACACTTACCTTAAAAAGCTATACCCAAACAAACTAAATAATCCACACACATACACTTAATAAAACCCTACTTCTAACCCTACACTAAATCTAACATACATTACCATCTATGCACTTACCTTAACCCGCACCCTAACCCTAAGGTCTGTAACTATCGCACACTTACCATATGGAGCTAGACCGCAGAAGGGCCAACATGACAATTCGACCTTTCGGATTTCGTGCTTCAGGACGATCGATGTTTTTGCGGTTCGATGAAGACTTGTCGGCATTTAGGTGTTAGGGTAAGTAAACATTCGTGTTTTTAATATGAACCCTTTTTTATATATAAAATAAAATTAATAACATATTTCTCATTTCCCCACCTGAAGAATCACAGAATGGACTTGCCTAATTTCATAATGTTTTGACAGCTAAACATTTTATATATAAAATAAAATTAATAACATAGTAACATGCAATGATTTTGAGAGCTAATCACACTTATATGTTTAACATTCCTTATCTTCCCACCTGAATAATCGCAGAATGAGTTTGCATAGCATACAGTAATAAACTGCACTGATAATTTTTCACTGACATAATGTGGACTACACTGCGTTTTTCATGGATATAGTGTACATTAAATAAGTCAAGTTAGCATCTCGTCTTTAGCAATCAGAGTTTTTTTTTTGTTTTTATTAAAATACATGATTGACTTTTAAAATAATGTTTTCAGTCTGTGTTACAGTTTAGTTATGTGACAGGAGTTCTTAGCATGACTGACTGCCATTGCCAGGATCCCTGTATGTGCTGTGAGATGTGAAGCAGGTGGATTTTCTACTGCACATCTCAGGGGGTATATTACACTACATGATAACCATTTATGAAGGTGTGAGATAATGAAGGCTTGAGATAAACTCATCACTGTGTTAGAAATATGTTAGAAAAAGCAAGATACAAGTTTGCTACTGTTCAAGTAGTATGTTGGATATGGACATAATACATGGCCAAAGAGGTTCAGATTTGCCATCACATTCTTTCTGTATTTTTGTACTTAAGGCCTACAGATGAAGATTTTTTTGTGTGTTTAAGGTGTTGATTACTTTGCATCATAGTTTCCTTTTGATGCATAGGCTGATACCTTCCCATCTTGAAATACTACTGTTCACTTTATTTCTTTCATTTTCAATAGCAGCAGCTTCTTCTGTAGTTGCTCAGCTTTTCCAGATTAGACATCAGAACTATCATTCTGAATTGCGGTGAGTAAAATTTAAGGTTTCTATTGATGCATTTATTGTATGTATCAATAGAGAGCTTCATAATTTACTTTTGGAATTTGCAGATTTTGTAATTAGTTTGCCAAGTGGAGAGACTAGGAGCCAGATTTTGTAAAGTTTGTGGAAGCTATTTGAAAACAGTGCAGCACACTGAAGGAAAACTTCAGTGCACAAGCTGCACCCATGATTTCTGAAAACATGCTGAAAGCACTCCAAATACTTAGCTATTTAGTATAGGATAATTATGGATTCTGTGCATACCTGCTTGATTTTAAAATACATCAGGCTCACCTAAAGCAAATACTTAAATACAGCAAACTGCAACGCAAACTCTGTTTCTAAAATTCTCAATCTATGCTATATAGCCCACAAAGAACGAAAGTCACTGCTATGGATTCCATCATATTCTGTAATAATATTGAAAAAAAAAGAAAAGAAAAATGCAACCTGCAGTTAATGAACTGCAACAAGCTGCAGTGATACAAGCCATAAACGAGGCTATGGCTGTGCACTCCAGAAGGCAGCTAGCTAGAGTCAGAAGGCTGCAACTAAATGAGCTGTCAGACCAGCAAATAATCGACAAATACTGGCTAGACAAAGAAGTGGTGCAGCCTGTCTGCAACATGTGTGCCCCACATATGTCTGTGCGTACTCCACAATGCAACACCATCCCTTTGAAATCAACATGTTTCCCAGCCTGGGTGTACTTGCATCTGGGGCATTCCACAGACACATGGGGATGTTGTAGGAGTGTCACATACAGCTGTCAGACATATCTTGGCAAAATTCCTGGCAGCAATGTTCAGCAATGTGGATAAGTACATCCACTTTCCATCTACTACATGTAGCAGACAACTGTAATGCACCAGTTTTATAGCATTGCAAACTTTCCCTATGTACATGGTGCAATAGATTGCACATGCACATACTTATCAAGACACCATTACATCCTGAAGCAGACTGATACATAAACAGAAATGGCTGGTCATCCATGAACTGTAAGGTTATGTGTGCAGCAGCTGGCAGCATGGCTAACTGCATGACAGAACACTCTGGAAGTGTCCCTGATACTGCTATTTGGAGGGAAAGTGGACTAAAGGCTTCATTCCAGTAAGATGAAACACCTGAGGGGCTCCTACTGGGTATGTACAGGAACACAGGATATAAGCTAAGGATACTGTTCCCAACAATATCCCTAGTGATGAAATGTGTGTTTACTCCCCACAACTTGTGATTGTTTTCATCCACTTGAACCATGGATAATGACCATGTACTGTGAGCTATTCAACCATGCAGGGGAGACCTACAATAGAACACAGGCAACAACCAGAAACGTGTACTGCAGTCTTAGTTTAGATGTCTGGATGCATCCAGAGATGCACTGCAGTACACATCTGAGAAGGCAGCACAAATGATAACAGTGAATGCCATGCTGCACAACATGCTAACTAGAGCACATGGTGGTCTTCCAGCTGCAGGTGTGCGTGAACTACCTCAAGAATCCAAGATGTTTGAAGATGATATTCCACATGTATCAGAGGAGTAGCAGGAGGACAGAGGAGGCAGAAAACACAGGTGTAGGCAACATAAGGTATGATAGGTGCAGACCCAGGCAACACAGCAGCATCTGACTGACAACTTTGAGTCATGACAAGCCACACGTATATGAGTGCACAGATTAAACACTGATGTTCGGGTGCTGCACCATCATAGCAGCATAAGTTGCATCTAACCCCAATTACCCAATAGATGTACACACTGAGCATCAGCCATAACACCATAATCATATATAACATTATAAACATATACACATCTGTCACAACAGAGCTCATCAACTCAGAGCATAACTGGCACAAATATGTATACAGACTCAGGTTATTGCATCAGTGTGTGGGACACAATAGGGGACACACATCATAGGTAGGTAGGTACTAGGCTATCTGCCTGAGGGCATTTATAAGCATAGCCACAGTGTGTCGGCTTTCGCCGCCCCATTGATTAATTAACTGATCCTCTGTCAAGCAGAGCCAATAAAGTGATCCCAGGGGTGTATTTTCTGTTATTCATCCATTCATCAAGGTTTCTCTTAAAGAGTGTTAGTGAGGGGCTCTGCTTGATGTAATTTGGAATTTTGTTCCAAAGCATGGGGAGTCTCTGTGACAGGAATCTATCCCTCCAGCATGTTCTATTTAGTGTTGTGGTGAGGTTTAGCTCACTAGAACACGTGGCTCACAGTGACTTGGATTTCCTTAGGTGGAGCATGTTCATCATTTCTGAGTTGGACGTGGCTTTGTAAGTCAGGCAGAGATCACCTCTGAGTAAGCAATATGCCACTGAGTACAGCTGGAGTTTTTTCAGTCGGGCTGCATAAGACATAAGTTTGAGGCCAATAATCCTCTTGGTGAGGTACGTTTGTGGTCTTTCCAGCTGTTGGAAGTGTCTTGTGAGGTACATCCCAAATGGGGCATTGTACTCTATGATGGGTCTAATGAGTGATGAGTCGAGGGGCACTATAACCTCTTTATTTCTAGATGTGAACCTTTTAGTAATTAGATGGGCCACATAGAAGGATTTCCTAACTACTTTGGCAATATGATTGTTAAAGGAGAGATTACTATCTACCTGGGTCCCCAGATCTCTTATTACCTCTTCTGTATTAAGGGGGCTGCCACCTATGTGGTAATTCGTGGGTGTTTTGTTTTTCCCAAATGGGATGACTATGCATTTTTTGGCATTTAGCTTGAGGCCATGACTTTGACACCAGGTGTCCGTCTCAGTAAGGCCCTTTTGGAGGATGTCTGTGTCAGCCGGAGAGTCAGTTATGGCTCCCAGTTTGCAGTCATCAGCAAACTTGGTTACCCATAGTCCTCCTGTGTTTGCCTGTACTTCTGAGAAGTATATGCCGAACAGTAGGGATCCCAGGGCTGAGCCTTGTGGGACACCGCTTGTGACTGGTTTAGAGTCTACCTGGAGCCCGTTATTCTTACCATGTGAGTTCTGTCTGTAAGCCAGTTGGCAACCCATCTCGTGATGTAGGGGTTTATGTTCAGGTTGGTGAGTTTTTCTGTAATACCTGAGTGGGGAATGGTGTTGAAAGCCTTGGTGAGGTCAAGGTAGGCTGTGTGAACCACCTTTCCCTTGTCTATGGCCTTGGTGACTGTCTCGAAGAAGTCAACCAGGTTTATTAGGCATGATCTGCCCTTAAAAAAAGCCGAACTGGGTTGGGTCAAGTGTTTTGAGGTTCACAATGTCTTTGTTAATGAGTTCCATGATGATGCGCGCCATAGCCTTGCAGACCAGGCTAGTCAGGCTTATGGGGCGATAGTTCCCAGGGTCAGTTGTGGCCCCTCCTTTGTGGAGAGGAATAACCGTTGCTGTGTGCCATTCTATGGGCATGTAGCCTGTGGAGAGGCTGAGGTTGAACAGCATGTTTAGGTGGGGGGTTAGTTCATTCTGTAGTTTGTGCAAGACGCAGCCTGGGACACCATCTGGTCCCATTGACGCTGTGTTTTTGGCTTTTGAAAGGGTTGTTTCCACCTGTGCGTCTGTGAGTTTTTGGACACTACACTTTTCTGGCTTTGTTGTTGGCCCTTTTGGAGGTGAGAGGGGGGTGAAGTTTGCACTGAATCTATCTGCCAGGATGTTGGCAATATCAGTAGGTTCAGTATATTTTGTGCTATTTAGCACTAGTTCAGTGCATATCTGTGAGTTGCCTCTTAGATTCTTAACATAGCTAAAGAAGGCTTTGTGGTTATCTTTTGAACCCTTGGCTATTTTTCTTTAAAAGTTAGCCTAGGATGATTTCATGAAGGACCTTAATTTCTTATTGATACTGATCAGGGATGTCTTTCTTTCTTGGGATTTGCTTTTTTTCTGAACTAGTTTCCTCCTTCTATTGTATAGCCTGTTTATTGCAGGGGTTCACCAAACTGGTTTCCTTCTCTTAGAGGAGTGAGTCTTGGTTTTGCTAGGGATGGCATGATCCATGCATCCTTGTAGGTGCTCATAGAGTGCATTTGTAAAGGTTTCTGCATCTTGGCCAGCATTATCCTTTAGTGTGGGGACTGTGAAACTTACCATTTCTGTCTTAAGTAAGGTGAAGTTTGCTTTAGAAAAGTTTTTTACTGTGGTTTCCTTAGTTGGGGGTGGTGGTGGGGTGTGGACATCCAGAGTGATTAGTTTATGGTCTGATCTAACCAGTGATGGGTTGACCTCCGGTGTGGAACACCTGTCACCCATGTTGATGATAACCAGGTCCAATATGTTTTCATCTCTGGTAGGGGAGCTTACCAGCTGATCCAGGGCATTTGAGTTAATGAATTCCAGGAAGCGCTGGGCCTGGAAATTTGTACTCGAGTAGTTTTCCCAGTGAATGGTAGGGTAAATGAAATCACCCAATATCAGGGTGTTTGGTAGGATCTTCATGTTTTCCAGTGTCTCCAGAAAGGTTGAGTGGTGGTCCTGGGTCATGGAGGGTGATCTGTAGCAGGCCACAATTTGCATTGCAGATTTGCCCGATGTTAGTTGCACATGGATGCACCCTAACCCTAGGTATCATGCTGCACCACTAACCTGGAGGTGTAGGTATCCTTGATGAATATGGATACACCCCCTCCTTTTGTGTTTCGGTCCATGTTCTGTGGCTGAAACATGTGGTATGAGTTGTAGCCCGGTAGTGCTGTGGTGCTCTCTGGAGCCTTGAACCAGGTTTCAGTTATTGCAAAGATGTCGATGTTCTTCATACTGAAGAGTGCTTTGAGCACGTGCATTTTGAGATTTAAACTCCTGGCGTTGAGTAGCATAACCCTCAGTTTTTTGTTAATTGTGCTGTTTACGGAAGTGGGTTTGACTTTTGAGCCTTGCCTAAAAAAGGCACTATGGGGCAGCAGTGCAACACATTCCTATATCTCTGCTATAAAAAGCTTCAAACAAGTAAACAACACAGGACGTAATGCAAAACTATTAATATCACAAGCCAAATATATTACTGTAAAGTATGGATAAAGTAATGTAATAAATGCAGTCAACTATGTTTATTAAAACTGCTGGATCTACGTGGCATCAGACATGTCAAGCCACACAGACAGATGACAATGTCAGCATTTTGCAGAGCAATCATCATCACCATGGGGTAAGAAGAACACTAACAGGCAGAGGTGATCAACTGTCTGTGTTACTCTAATGCAGTCTAGGGTGTACACACTGATGGCTCAGACTGTGGTCTGCTCTGCCCCTACCATGTATGAAAACACTTGACCAAGGTAACCTCACAGAGTTGACTGATGGAGTAACACCAGCATGTGAAGGTGAAGGAGCATGACTGCAACTTGACTGTCTGGTCATGACTGCTGGGCCCACAGCAGATGGGCCAACAGCAGACGTGTGTGCACATTGGAGCATAGACACTAATGCCAGAAGGGCAAGCTTGGTTCTGCTGAGAGGGAGCTTGCCTCTTCTATGTGGCAATCAGTTAAGCACAGTGAGGACATGCAAAACCTTGCTTGTACTACAGCACCGCTGTAGTACTGTAGAGGCCAGGGATTCTACTGATCATGCCGCTGATAACATGCTTTCATTCTGAACAATTAATAAAGCTATTACCTCACTGTGTCTGCACTTCTCTCTTCCGTGCAGCACACCCAGCTGGTTTGCAACATGATCTGTGACATGGGCAAGTGTACAGATGTCAGATCTATGACATTGCTGGAAACATTTGTTTGCCTATAGGAGTAGGTGGACATCCTCTGCCATCTGCCCATGCACACTATCTGCTGTGCATGTCTGCTATGACAGCCAGTATCAATGTGCTGTGGGGAATTGTTAACATTAGCAAGAGTCTCAACTTCAGCCTGTTGCTCAGTGGTCACACCCTGTTCACCATCCTATGTACCCTCTTTGTCAGAATGGCTAGACAAATTGCCCTCCACATATGAGACTACAGCTGCATCCACATGACTCACCATCTTGGCTGAACTGTATCACCATGTCACTCCCCTGTGTGGTAGAGGCCATGCTACCATACTGAAACACATCAGATTCTACTTCATGATCACTGGATGGGCTAATGAAGGATACAAATAGTTGCTGTGCTAAAAGAAGAGACAGATGACGCAGATCAGGGCATTGTGCTTACACCACATTCTGGATATCTTTAAAAACATATAACACATATATCTCATTGCAGTGTTACAGATAATTACCATTAGGTCTTGTCTGTCTATGGATCATGAAATCTACATAACAGAGAGTTGACAATTACATTACATAGCCAACACACATGACATATGGGAGGAATGCAAATATAACACACTCCTGGGAAGATGGTGTGATAAAAGAAAGATGAGCTTCAACTATTGTAGGGAAAAAAAGTCAGCATTATTAATCACATCATTACCAGCATGAACCATTCAAGTGGTGTTAAAACATACAGTAGGTATTGCATAGACATACTGGTTGTTTGCACACATGATGAGGCAGTCAGGCCTAGGAATGGATAGAAGGACACTATTTAATGGAGGAGAACAACAGGAGTAACAGCAATGACATGTATGAAAGATAGGTAATAACATACCACTTACTGTGCGTTTGTGTGTTATACTGCAGATCCTGCAATGGGAAGGTAAAGAGAATGTCAACACAGTCATGTGTGCAGGCAACAAAATACTGACCGCATGACATATATGACATTGTTACAGGGGCTGCAGATACTCATGTGATGGATGTTGTAGATTTCCCTGTGTCAAAAAACAGTAACATAAATGTCATGTATAATAGATCTGCTACACATTGCTGCCAGTTATGAAGCTGGTGTGGTAACATACTTAGTCTGTCTGTACTTGCACCGTCATGGCTTGGGTCCTCATTGCATGCACCTGTGGTGTACAATGTTAGGGAAATATCAATATGACAGCATACATCAGTGCCATGATGTGAGGCTGAGGCAATAACGGGTAGTGGTGACAGTAATGCAGTATGGACACACTCACCTGCCATTCCCTGGTGTTCACCAGCAGAAGATGGACTTGTGAATATTAATGCAGACAACTTCACACATGTTGGTTGCATTGTTCTGTCTGTACTGCAGTTGCATGAGTACGTCATTAAACTTATGTTCACGATCATCACCCTGTGTGGATGTATTCAATTCTGCTGCTGTAAATCCAGAATGACAGTACATGAATATGTATGCAACAGCAGTATGCAATGATTTACTGTATAGTGATCCGCTTCATGCAAAGTAAGACAATGTTTTGTCTAGAACTCCTGCTTTATTCCATCCTGAATATGCAGGGATGCAAGAAATTTTGTAATCTCATCAGGGCGGGTCAATGGTGGTCCACCACCAGTGGCATCCCTCGATCTCTTATACTGTCATAACCTGTTGCCTGCACGGAAGATCATGTCAGAGAAGCATTGTTGACAGATTTCATGAGATCTGTTTTAACCTCCAACCGCATTATTTGTATTGGTGATGTTGGCCCACACTTCTTTCCTCCTTATTTTATTCCAAACACATCCAAGGAGTCTCTGTCCATGTTGTTGCAGAGCATCTAGTATGATGTAATTTCCCTGTGGGCAGAAATTGTAGCTCCTAGGTCTCTTTGCCATCTGAAAGACAGGAATATGCACATAATCATATTCCTTTGGGGGCCTAGTTATGCAGATGATTATGTGGACAGCATATGTCTCCATAAACAGTATGCATTCTTGTGCAGTGCAAAAGTCCATGAAACACTGATTGTGACAAATATTAATGTGACATATAAAAAGTAACACCAATGACTGCATACATGACAGTTGTAAAATCAATATAACATATGGTATCCGTAAAGGTTGTCCATGGGGTTCAAACCCCTTACAGTATATATCTGTTGAATAGAGTCCCATAGACAGCTGCATTATGGAAAGTTTTGGAAAACTTTAGTATCCATTAGAAGGCCACTGAGAGTACTGATCCTTTTTATCTTGAGCCAGTAGTTATAAAACTTATGTTAAGAATCATCAATGATGGAATATCCATAATAGCAAAAACACATAGTGCATATGGATACTGCTGGAATCAATACATTTCTGTCCATCACAGAGTGTATGGAGTCAACCATAAGACATAGAGATGATCTGTAAATCTGTTTTTATGTACTTCTCACTTTTGCTATGTAAATCTGTCTATACAAATGCATATGGGAAATTACTACATGCCCTTAATGTGGATGGCAACACCTGTATGCAGAAAGATATATCAGCTAGAACTCAAGAAAGTTACAAGCATATGTCTTAAAGCACACATTTACAATAAAAGTAATTCTAAACTGGAACCTTTGGGAATGAGCAATGTTACCAGAGATAATATTTCCATAACAGAAATGACAGCATGTGGCAATTTACATTATCAGTGACCTATGACTCAGGTATTGCTGAAATCAAAAGCAACTAATGTGCAGCCATTTTTAAGTACCATTTGTGCCTTACATAATTAATGAGGTTCATTAAAATTCTGGGTTTTGGAATCCCATTTGCATACCTCTGCATAACTTCTCAAAATATAACGCATTAACCAGTAGCTCAGCGTAAAGGGAAGGTGCTTCACACAAGTACCAAATAGGTATTGATAAACTGTACCATGTGTAGCACATATGTAGTATTAATGTATACACAATAGAAAGAATAATTTATTCAACTACAGTACATTATTCCATGTTTGCTGTGTGTTATTTTTCCACATCCAAACCTTATAAACATAAGTTCACACCTTCTGCAAATAGTTGTACACATTAATTGATGATTGTACATTTCTCTGCACATAGTCCAATCCATACTGACACACAGTTGTACCTTTGACATGTGAGCATTCACTGACTTACTGTTGTGCTGTAATGATGCACGCAGGAGTGTGCTCTGCTCAGTAATGAGCAGGGTGCATTATATACACCTGCAGTTGTTTATTCAACAGTGGAATGAATGGATATGTGTATGTGACTGAAATTCTTAGATTGCTTACCTATGCCTGTTGATGTTACATGATTGCACATTACTGTGTATATGTAATTTATACATGCCCATTTCTGTGGACATCAGCAGTCAGTCTGCCAATGTGACATACACTTGCCATTTACTTAAATGTATTTTGAGTTAGCTTTGACAGCACCGTGTGTGCTATACATATGCATTTGCAATGTATAAACTTACCTTGTTGTCCTGCTTTTCCCTTGTGTGGGCCCAGGTTGTTCACCTCACTTCCACCTTCATAGTTATGTATTATAATTTGCAGATATGTTTGCCTTTGTTGCATTTATTGACCATTGCCATGTATTATGTGGAGGACATCTGCCCACAAGTTGCTGGCTAATGCTTGCAATACATCCTTGTTTTCATTATACTTGTGTGTTAACCAGTGTACATTGTTGAAATTCATGTGCACACCCTGATATATTTTAAGCTGTAGTATTAGAGTTTTGAAAGTATTCTTACATGACATTGGTGTGTGCATATGTATTGACATTGTTTTCATGTACATTCCATTTAGACCACTGAGAGTCATACATATACACGTACACCTGGGTGCTATGTATATTAATTTCATTACGTTTGTTTGTGTTGTGTACACCTACTTGTGTATTTAGCAGCCATTTTGCTGTTTTGCTACAGTACTGCTGTTTGGCACTGTTCTTGGTTGTTTGACTTTCACATGCATGGTCAGAGGTTTGGTTGTGTCCTCTGCTGGAGTTATGTAGCATTCTTAGATCTGCATGTGCTCATTCGCAATGATGCATGGTTTATACTGGCACTGCTGACAGACTACTTGGATATTTGTTCATTTATCCAATGTGTACTGTGATCCTTATTTATTTATCATCCAGGTATGACTACTGCACAGTTTGTGACATGTTGTAACTTAATAGTGCATAGGTAGATTTGTTTTTCTGCATTTCATCATGGCTGGTATGCACCTCAACCATGTTTGACAACTTTCCCTTGCCTGTGTTGTGCAGTGCCATCTGTGTAACTTACCTGTCCTTACCATTTTTTCCCTGTTAGAGTTTGTGAATTGTGAATATAAGGCTGAAATTAATTCTGCTGCAAATATATGAAAGTTAAGAATAAAATAAAAAGTTTACTTTAATGTAGGAATATAGCTTAGCAATTTAAAAATGGCATTCATATTGTATGACAGCTCTGGCTGAAATAATTGAAAAACAAAGAAGATCTATTAATGAACACGATATATTTCCCGAGCAGTTTGTTTCCTTTCAGACTTCTGACAATGGACATGTTTTTATAGTATGTGTTTTCCTCAAGATACATGTTTGTCACAGTATTAAGAAAAGCTTGACGTAATTCCTCATAGATAAATGGATATGGCTTTCTATAGAATCATCAGAAAAAAGCCTAGAAAAGCAAATTTGGAAAGCAAGTATTATATGCTTTTCTCATGTTTGCAGAACAGTTTACAAATATCCATTAACAGACAGGAACAGCAGCAGAACAGCTTGTACAGATGTTTCCTTTCAGATTTCTGTTAATGGCATCCTCACATCAGCAAAAGTGCTTACGAGTAAATCACAAAAGGACAATAGAAAAGTCTACCAAGAGGAAAAAACAAAATCTATGTGCATGACTAGAACTGTATATAACTGTATTAATTCAGAAATGTTAGAAGTATTTTGGTAAAAACATACTTGTTTCGAAGTATTGTATGGAGAAAGGAAAGTCATCATCTATACTGTTTGTGAAGAAAAACTTTGTAAATATATGCTACAAACTAACAGAAGAGTACGTGTTGTTTGTTTATAAAAAGCTATTTATTGATTACTGCTCTTAAAGTCAGATGCTACATCAGTATATATTCTGCAAGTATCTCTGGTTAACAGACTGTGATAATTAGACTTTGATTTCAGCAATAAACAGCCAGCAAGACTTTGTGTCTTAAGAAGACTTTAAGTCCAGTCCAGCAAATTCCAGCACAGCATAGAAGCAGCACAAATTAAAATACATTTTTTTCCCAACCTTTTGTCTGTCATGTGTTGTGATATTTGTTCTATGGCTATACCTGCTATGATGGTTGCCTTCTCCTCTTTCTCTTTTATTACCTTTCCTTCTGCTCTTAAAGAATAAAAAATGGGGCCTCTTCCCAGCCAAAAAAAAAAAAAAAATTGCCCATGCCCTTGTGACTATTCCTCTGATTTTCCTATTCCATCGTCCATCTTGTGTGTTCCTCTTCTTCACCTACACCCTATATCACCTTTTCTGTCTCCGTGTCTCCTTGTGTGTGTGCGTTACTTGTATTCCCCATGCAAGCCCCACTCCCATTGTTAGCTAATGTTAGCTGTGGCAATGTTGCCATGATTTCCCATCACCTTTATTAAAAAGTTGACAGATTCTTTTGGAATCTTTAAGCGTGAGTTAGCATATTTTAATAATAATGGAATTAAGGTGATATTCCATAGCTGTCCTCAAGCTTACTGGAGAGATTTTGTTATAGATATGTATTTAAGATAGTCAGGATGCTTGAATTGTGAGACTCATTCCAGAACTTTGTTAATGTACATCACGCTTTGACAGCAGTTTTTCATTAAGTATGGATTACTTGTGGGTAATGTTCACTGCATTGTTACCACTGTGATACTGCTTTGTGTACTGAGATATTCTTAGTTCACTGTGGCACATTTATATATTCCCTTTTTATACACATCTTTATCAATAATATCAACGAAATGCGTCAGATTCCACAAACTTTATGGAATCTGGCCCCCGATGCACTGTGTTACTTTAGGGTGGTGTGACAAGTGGTTTAAATGTTCATCTTAAATCCTGTATTTTAAATGTATATTTCTTAAAGCTGTATTAAGGACAGATCACAGTCTTACATTTCTGTAGTGGCAAAAAATGTAATGCTCCCAGGAATTATTCATTATGCTAACTATGCAATGCTTAACATTTTAACAAAATTTGCAAAAATGCATCAGAACATTTCTGATGCTGTTTAATAAAACTTGTTGAAGTTTTGGGGCATATTTACCTAAATCAGTTTGGAGAATGAACTCTTGTCAGTAAGACAATACAGTTTTTCCACTGTCTGTCTCCCTATTTTAATGTAATTGCTCATGAAATCGCTACTTAATTTTATGCCTTTTTTTGAGACATCTGCTAGAAAAAAAAACAGGGTCAGTGTTACACCTTTGGGTCCCCACAGCAAATTTCATGTTTGAGGCCCAATAGTTTTATACTAATTTCAGGAAATACAATGTTTTGTGTGACACTACTTCTGCCATGTAAAATCAGTGACTGCCCAGCAACACACCTTGCAAATGTCTAGAGGTTTGTAGAACATATAAGATTTTTGCCTCATATTTCTGCCCTAACACTCATAACCTTTTGATTTTCTGGTAAAGCATGAATTAAGTCAGTCAGTAATGCTATACTTGAGTATAATAATTCCTATTACTCAGCAAAAATGCATGCCAGTGCAGATCCTGACAGTCTATTAACTTCTCAAGTGAATTAGTAATATTTAAAGTTGCCCCTAATTTTGGGAATTTGGCTTCCAAATAATTTTTGTCTTTGCCAAGAATTCTCGAGCAAAGAACTTGAGAGATACAATGCCAACAATCTGGGGTCCTGCTAGTGTTTCTGAAAACTCTACCTGAAATTTGAGACATCTTGGGGGGGCCACCAAACAACAACCCCCCTCTCTTTACTCATGCCCCTCTATGACACGCAAACACCTTTCCTCTTCCCACCTTCCTGCACCACCTTAATCATGTGTGCTCACCCTACTCTGGCACTGCCCAAATACTAACCCTCTTGTATACATTGTATTTGCAAGCATTTTTCTGAAGGAGATTAAGTCATTATTTACTAACTGCATTAGGTTCATAGGTTCATAGGAGGTTACTAGGCAAGCGGTCCTAGAGCCTTTACAAACCTAGACATGTTAATCCCAAATATCCCCATTTTTTCTTTTTGGGTAGTTTACAGAATGAATTTATGAACAGAGTGGGTCTGTGATCAACATCAGCTACCCCTGTCCATGAGGGACATAGGTGCCACCCCAGGGGTGAATTTGTGGTCTCCCATCCAGTTATCTAGGTTGCATTTGAATAGGGTCAGTGAAAAGCTTGGTTTTATGTGAATAGGAAGTCTATTTCTGAGAAGTGGCAGTCTCAGGGAGACATATCTGTCTCTCCAGCATGTTCCGTTAATATCATAAACTAGGTTAAGATCCCTAAGGTGAGTGACTCTTGTGCTATTTGATTTGCATTAGAGCAGGGTTGGAGATTGCCCTATAGGCCATGCTCAAGTCCCCTCTCAGCAGACTATAAGATACAGTGTAAAGTGACAGGGCTTTCAGCCTGTCCAAGTAGGTCATGGTTTGGAGTCCCTACATTTTCTTAGTGAGAAACCTCTGAGGTCTCTCCAACAATTATAAATTTATAGGTTCATAGATTAGTAATAGGCTAACTGCCCTTGTGGACCATTTTAAGCATAGCCTAGCCAATTACCCATGTGAGAATCAAACCCTGCACCTTATATCTGTTAGGTAAACACCTTAACCATTCAAGCTATCTTAAACTAAGTTAGTCACAGATACACATAAAGTTCCATTTTGTCAGCCATTCCTAAACAAACATTATCTGGTCAGTCAGTTCTCAACAGAAGGACAGGACTGAATTCCCTTTAGAGCATGTGGGACTCCTACACTACATAATGCTATCAAAAACAAACATTGCAGTCTGTTCACACATTCAGTTAGAAGCATTTATGAATCATTGGTCAAAAACAACTTTTTATTTGAGGGGTGGAGTCACCCATTCATTCCCCTGTCTAGTTTTACAGCTGTATTTACTTAGAGAAGAAGTGACAGCAGCATCAAACCATGGTCCTCTGTATTATTGTGATGAATAAAGAGAGGGACTGGTGTAATGCTTAAGGTCATGGTCACTACCTCACAGACAAAAGGTACAGGGTTTGAGTCTGACTCTAGTTGTTAACTAGGCTTGTAATAATCTGCAGACTGATTGCCTAGTATTTACCTATCAAAAACTTTCTTCTTTTGAGCTGCTATTTGAAACTGAATCATCTGCAATGTAATCATGGCTTTATCCCTCTACACTAGACAGATGATGAGCTGAGTAGCTTTTGGGTGTCTCGCCTCTTCTAAGAGGAAGTCTTAAAAGAGTCTTGTTGCAGAAATACTGACAGTGAAGCAGACCACAATAGGGCAACACATAATAATCAGTTATGGGGTAAATTAAGTGGTCAGCCCTTACAACATGTAAAGACCATGGTAAAAGCTGAGCTGGTGTGCTAATCAGTTGCTCTGCTCATTTACACTAGGAGATACTTAAAATAAAATACAAACACCCCATCCTTGTAGTGTGGCAGTACAACACACCTTGTGGTCCTCACAATCTGTGACTATGCTAATAAAAAGGAGGCCATTGCTGTCTGAAGTGCATGAATCTTATTAAACCTTTGTTTATTTTCTTTCTTTGTCTCAGTAATTCAAAACCTACCTTCCCTTTTTGTCCCCAGCTCAGAAAAACCAAAGCAAAACAGGACTGGGGGGAATTTAATAAAGTCTACACAGTCTTATTTACCATGTAGGCATTGTGGCATGCTGCTTACATGAAAGTAAGTAGGTTTGCAATCCAGTAAACTGAGCTGGGTGGTGCGCATGCACACGCCAGCACAGAAGTATCCATGGCATGCAAATCAACTCATAAGCAGGTGAATTTCATATAAATGAGAGATGTAGAGCAATCCAGCAAGCAGAGAGGCAATCCTGCAGACCCAGTGGTGGTGTCCATAGTGTACACAGAAAAAGTCTATGTACAGAATTTTAAACAGACAACAGGGGCTGTAAAAGTGTAGTCAGATGGACTGAAATAGCATAGCAGACACAGATATGTGCAAAACTATCCACCATGTATCCAAAAATGTAAGGGAAATAAGTTAAAATAATTTTATTTGTTTAATGATCTGGTTATTTTTGCACAGAGTGCCACAGTGCGCAAACAGTTATAAAAAAATAGTGGAAAAAACTAATTTCATAGTATGTGACAGAAATGTAGTATAGGACCCTGCATGGAGTATCTACAATAGTGGCATGATGCTGTTGCTAATGAGGTAGGGCCTGGAACCGTGTAGTTTCCAGGTTGTGTGCATGTAATCCTATGCAAATGAGTGGGGTTACTGAATACCAGAAATGAGTATCTGTGTCTGAATATACCTTCTGTGTAGGTGCAGAACCATGTTGGTGTTCACAGAAGAGGTAGCTGACATTAACGGGGGTGTGAGTCTGAGAACTTCTAAGCTCATTGGAGATCAGCTGTGCCTGTTTGCTCGGTGTGCCACCATGTTAAGCATGCCCTTTTGGTGGGTGTGTACAATGACTGTTGAGCTTTGTTTACCTTCAGGGAGACTGTTTCCACATGTTTGCATGGCACACCACAAGGCTGAGTGCATCCAAAAGCCAATGATATATTAATTGCTGATTCACTTAAACTAGAGCCATTAAATGTTCGTAATGATGTAATTGGCAGGTGGAATGCATCATAGGTAGCCGATCACACATCCTGCACCTACAGTAGAGCCCAGTAAAAGTTGCATACACCCTACAGTCTTATTTCTTCCCCAAACTCTGCACCAGTGGAGTACAGACTTGGGAATTTTAACTGAAGGAAGGTTAGGGGCTGCTGCAGGTCAGCTACATCTGTATGTGCTAGATGCTGAGGTCAATGCTGCTGCTGCTGCTTCTGACAATAGGCCAAGACTGAGAAGAAGAAGAGTGATCAGGCCAAGGGTAACCTTTCAGGAGCTACATGAGCTGGAGATTGTAGCAAGATACAGGGTGGACAGGGACATACTACAACAACTCACTGAACTCTGCCACCCTCAACTCAGACCCAGAGCCAACAGAGGGGAACCCATCCCAGTGGATGCAAAGGTATGTGCAGCTCTAAGGATACTAACCACAGGTACTTTCCAAAGACCAACTGGGGACATGATGGGGGTCTCGCAGGCATCAGTATCCAAGGTACTCCACCAGTTCCTGAATGCCATGCTACCACATGCTAATGAGCACATTTATTTTCCCCTCACCCCTGAGGCAAGGGCCAGCAATATGCAACACTTCTATCATGTAGCACACTATCCTAGGTACTGGGTGCCATAGACAGCACTCATATACATATCAAGGCACCACCCACTAAGGATGGTAGAACCCCCATGAACCACAAAGGGTATCACTCCATCAACTGCCAGGTCGTGTGCAATGCCCAGGCCTTATCATAAATGTGTGTGCTGGCAGCCCTGGCAGTTATCACTACTCCCATATCTGGCATGCATCACAGCTGTACCAGATGTTTGCTGGGGGGACATTCTGCATGGCCATTTACTGGGGGAGGCTGGTTACGCACAGGAACCGTGGATGATGATATCCATCAGAAATGCACACACACCCACGAATGAATGCTATAATGAGGCACACACACAAACTAGGAACATCATAGAGCATGTGTTTGGGCTGCTGAAGTCACAGTTCCAGTGCCTCGATATATCTGGTGGAGCCCTGCATTACTCTCCAGCCACATCTGCAAAGATATTCACAGTATGTGCCATGCTACACAATATGGTCCTGCGGAAACAGCTGCAGCAGGATTAGCAAAGGGAAGGGACACTCAACCCCCCACCAGTGCTTAGGTCCCCACAGCCACAGGAGGACTTTGAGGAAGAAGCCCCTGAGGATGTCCCTGTAGGCAGATATAGGCATGCCTAGTATGCCCTGGCCTTGGCCAAGAGAAAATGCATAGCACATGCACTGACAACCTATGGACTGACACCTTACTCCAACTTGCATGCATATAGTAAAAATTATGCCAGCCAGCTCATACAACCTGTACCTAATCATGTATTGGCTGTGTACTGCATACAGTACATCAAACAGAATCAGCACCAAATTGCAGGTCTGTCAACTGCTGCATTCACAAGGTAAGTCACTCATCTATACACCACTTGTAAAGAGTACTAGAATATTGTAGCCTATGTATGGACCTGCCACATGTATGCAAGGGAATATAGTGGGCTACTGGGCTACTTGGAGAGCTCTAACAGCCATATGGGACAACAGGTATCCAGTCCGATAGTATGTGCTCCATAATATTCACTAGGCCACATAGCTGGAGTATCCACTACATTAATCAAGGGAGATGGTAAACGGTGGGGTCACAGAACAGTCACACAACTGTCTATGCCAGCAGATCATGGGCTGCTCATCCCCCACCCCCATCAGATCAGTGTTCCTGTACAACTGCTGTAACAGTACATCAGCAATAATCTATCAGCAGACCAGCCAAACTCAGGACTGTGACATAGAGCCTGGACACAGGTTGGATATCACATGTAATGCAGAGATGATAATGTATGTCTGTATGCTGTTGATTGTGTGATGAATGATACATTTTTGTCTGGTGGCCTATTTGGCTCAGAGGGCTAGGGATGTTAACATGGGTGGTGGTGTTGATGGTTTAAATCTGCCAGCATCCACATCTTTTGAATGTGAGATAGTCGTAGGGTCATATTTCCACAGACTGTCATACCCCTCAATCTGTTAATGCAAGAAAGGGGTCTATATTATAACACTGAAGTCTTACAACTTCGAATGTTATAATATCGAACCCTTTGCACTGAACGCTGAAAATAGCAAAGCTGCAGAATATTGAATACTTTCCAAGGGAAAGTATTCAGTGGGCCGTTTCTGCAGCTTTGCTATTTCCTCAACTGTGGAACGAAGGTTATGGACCGGGTTAAGGTAAGTGTGCGAATGAAGGTGAGTGTGTGATAGGGACTTTAGGGTTAGGGAGCGGGTAAGGTGAGTGTGCGATAGGGACTTTAGGGTTAGGGAGCAGGTAAGGTGAGTGTGCGATAGTTACGGACCTTAGAGATAGGGTTGGGTTAAGGTGAGTGGATAGCTAGTAGTGTCTGTATGGTTTAGTGTAGAGTTTTGTGAAGTGTGTGTGTGGATTATTTAGTTTGGCATGCTTGTGCTGTGTGTATGTTTGTTGGAACAGCAAATTTTTTTCCCCTGGGAAAAAATTTGCTGTTCTGAGTGTTCGATGTTATGGTCTTTTGGTTGAAATGGTTCGATATTATAACATTCAAAGTTTTAAGACTTCGATGTTGTAATATAGACACCAAGAAAGCTAGACAAAGTCAGAGACAATGGGGGGGACAAAGGGACATAACTACAGACAGACAGACATTACACATGCTCTGATTAACCTAGAAGGTGGCTAGTATTTCACCGGTTTGCATCACAGCAGAATATCTGCAGAATGTAATGTCCATCACTCAAATGCATTTGTAGGTAGTACTATTCAGTGACTACATTATATGAAACATTACCAAAACACAACAAATGTATGAGATACAGACCAGACATATGGAGTGAAATCCTGGATTTTCTGCAAAAACATGTACAGTGAGAGGTATGCAGACTGTCACCCTGTGTGTGGTGTTACATTATGTACCCCAGTCACATATTAAGTACAGCAGACAGCTGGGGAATATTATGGACAGCTTCAGGGAAATGCTGTACTGTGGAACAGGTGCATCTGCCAATGTCTGTAGCACACAGAATCCCAGACAGGAATACAGGTCTCTGGCCTAGATTCACTTTGTAAGTACTGACAGCCCCACTGGGCATGCTCCTACACTTAGCTAACTTAAGCGCAATGCTCTTGCCTCTCCATCAGAAAGACCTGCTATGTGGAAATACATCTGTACATAGAGACAGCTACATATACATTCTGTCAATCCCTATCCTCCACTCACATAAGTAGTGTATCTAGCAGTATGTGTCCCAAATACATATAATACTGATACACATATATATATATATATATATATATATATATATATATATATATATATATATATATAAAACACATACATAATGTACACATGCAGCGACATTTATAAATATATCCCTGTTATACACATTTAAATATATAGATATATATATATATATATGTGGGGGTGTATGAATTCCCCACGTATCCTACAAAAACTGTGGTTATCTGCACTCCCACATCAATTTAGTTGCCCAGAGGAACCAAACCAAGGCTGCAACAGTTCATATTCCACTTACCCTCAGACCCCTGTGCTTACGGATTATCACCCATGCAGACACTGTTGAACAGGTAGTGTAATGTATAATGGTTCCAATGCATGCCTTTGACAGAGAAAAGTGTCCCTGGCAGCATGTTTACCTATATAAATGCATCCAGCCACATATGGCCATATTGGTGACTGTACACACATAAAAGGGATATAAATAGGTACCCTACTGCTAGGACAATAGATACAATAATAGTACCAAGCAATATCACTCTGCAGGCCACACATGATATCCAACACAAGCATAATTAGCACACTCCACAAGTACAGTGCCTGTAATCATATATTCAGCAGTAATAATCTGTGGCACATGTGATAAGTACTGCGAGCTATAGTGTGTAACAGTAGATAGGTTGGAGTTCTAATCTCACAGCAGCCAACTCATTGTGTGCGTGTGTTTGTGTAAATATATCCCCTTGCATCACAATAGACATGCTCTAATGGGCTATCCCCATACAATGGTTATGCACGCTTTGGCCCTGTAACTAGCTGCTGCCCTCTAAATTGCCCTCCTCTACACAGCCTGCTGATGTCATCCATGTTAAGTGTGCTGGCTGACAGTCTAATATTAGATAAACTCCATGACACATGTGATGAGTACTGCAAGCTATAGCGTGTAACAGTAGATAGGTAAGGGTTCTAATCTCACAGCAGCCAACTCAGTATGTGTGTATATCCATACTGCATACATATGATAACCTATGTAACATACACATTGGTAGGGTTTTGCTTTATTTTACTGGTTGTGGGTAAGTTGGCCTCCCAAATGAATTATTACAGCATGGTCTGCTTATATCAACAAGCATTATGTGTCCTACACATATAGTACCAGCAGAAATGAGGTGTGGTGTGTGCATCCAGTATTGTCCTCTGTACTGTGTACCACTACATAAGTAAGTTTTCCACTGTGCATGCAGCCAACATGCACTATGTGTGCACCATAGTGTGTCCTGTATGCAGTGAGTGGAAGTTTTGCTGATCTGAATGCTGTCATGTGTGTGTGTCAGGCTGTGACAGCATTTTACATCATGTCACAGAGCAATAGGAGATGTGCATGTCAGTAGAATGATGGCCATACAGCCATCACAACTGGAGACATTGCTACCCCTCATCACAGGAACAGCAGATATTGCCCTAGTCCATAAGAGATGTAGCCACACCCCCAATGTTGAGATGACATCTGCCCAGCCAATCACACAGATGACATTTGTGAAAGTGCACTGAGGTGCTCTCTATAATGTACCAGTATGGAGGGTTTGTGTTAAGGGTGCATTATGTCTGCTGCACAAATGTCACCAACAAGCATGTACTGCTAATATCACATAGTGGCTTAATGTCCTTAGGGTGACTAATCCATCTGCTATGCTTCCTAGAAATAGGCAGCATATACAATCAAGCAGGGTCACACCTTGTCCTGTATGCATGACACAGATCACCTATGAGTACCCTGAATGGCACAGGCAGCACTGATATGTATTGCAGATGAAAACTGGTGAGCACATACTGATTATGTGATAGGACCCTGTGAAGGATCATACTGTTGTCTGCATGTGCCAAAACAGTTTGGAAAGTACATCACTACATGGCCATTGTAGTCAGATAGTGGTTTGCTGAGGGAGGAGTATATGGAGGGTATGGGTATGTCACCTACCGGTGACTGTGACCACAGCTATGCCATATGAATCCTGCCATACCAGTGTACAGACATGTTGATGTGTGGTACATGAGCTATACACCTTGTTTGGCTGGGTCTGGGTGGCTGTCACCCCTATGCATGTACATCACATATAGGGACCACCATGCTACTAACTGGGGACATAGGTAACCCCAGTGGAAAGGATAGTACATATATATTCTACTGGGGTTTGTGGCCATTACTCTGTCACCAGGTATGTATTTGTAATACTGTCATGCAAGACACTGACATAACACATTGATTGTATGAGTGCTTATAAGTAGCAAGCAGCAGCCAACATTGTTAGCCACAATCAATCGGTACCCATGTGTACTGTGGAGACATGCAGTCCAAGCAGTAGAGTACCCACTACTGTGCTCTGTTGAGCACTACTGCTTACAGAACAGCTATTGGAGTCAGATGTCCCTATGTTGTGTATGTCTGCCATCAATGGGCCATGTAGTGACCCCTACATTGAGAGTATCATAGATGCCTAAGTGGGTGCTTTGTACATGTTGCCTGAATGGATGGTACAGTGAGATGGTTTGGCTCACTCTGGGTGTTGTATGCCCTGATGTACCCCACCCATGTTCCTGCTGACTGCCATGATAAGGTTTATGCAATAGTAAGGCAGAAGGGCATGCTGCCAAATGTGTACACCATGTACAGGCTGGTATGTCAGTTGATGTTTATGCAAGTGTCTGAGAGTCAAGCTCTGGGAATATAACATCTGGACACAAGATATTTGTAGCTGTGTCAGCTCTATCACCACACCTTGTAGATATAAGCTCAGAGAGCCCAGTTGACAAGTATTAAGGCTGGCAGACCTTATCATAAAGTATGAATGCATAATTACAGGGACTGACTCCATTGTTTCTGTTAGATTGTTATAGACATATGCACCTAGGGAGCCATGTACATATATTGCCGTACCTTGCTGACATCACATTTCTGCTGTGCTGCCATGTCATCTTGTGCCACTGTATTGCTGCCATGTGTCCATAGTATATTCCCTCAGACAGAATAGAAACATACAGAGGTTCATGAGACACATGTCATCTTGTAACACTACCACCAGTACAACATTATACAACATAAGGTATACACTTTGGTGCATAGTCATGACACATGCCAGCATACAGTATCTGTTGTGTACCACAACAAGTGGCATGGCAAAACAATACTGCATTACACACATACATGTCAAGTAATGCAGTCACCATATGAATCAGACACATAGTTTCATTTCCCTGCATCGATGGCAAGGATGACAGGGATGTGACAAAGGTATCACATAGTATGGTGTGGGGGTACTGGAGGCCTAGGCTGTGTCAAACAGTTGACAGCATGTGTGTGAGTCAGGAAGGGGTGGGGGTTAAACGGGCCATGAAGAAGTGGCGTGTGTGTGTCAGTAGGTGACCTGCAAGTGACAGTGGTGTTTAAGTTTTTGCATGTACACAGTCATGCCCAGTGCTAGCCCTACATATGTGTATGTTGGACAGCTGTGAACCATACATTGTAGAGTGGATAGTTCACCGTCTCTAGCCATGAACACAGGAACTGGGTCTACCATAAGTTACACTGGCACCACCATGCCCAAGTTCAGATGTGATGCTAGTACCTGATGGCGATGGACTACTCTTTGCTGGGTCTGTGTCCTCCACGGGAATGCCCAGGACCACGTGCCCATGGCCTGCCATATCATGTTGTGGACAGCTCACCTCAATAGTACTGGAGGTACTGCCATTATGGGAGTGTAACTGCACACAGCCACATGGACTCAGCATTTGGTGTTGCTGACCTACGCCCATGGGTCCAATGCCCAACTCTGGCCACACGTTTCAGCACAGAAAATGTGCAGCTCAAGACAGACACTGTCTCAGCCCACTGTCTGTCCACTGCTTCAGTGAACTGAGCCAGGATGTCACCAATGTGGTGGAGGCAGTCACGGATGTCAGAATGTGCTGCATCCATAACCCTAAGCATTCGTCTGGTGCTCCATTCAGAACATCCTTGTGCCTCCATGATGGCCCAGAACATACGTCAAGTGACTCAAGGTGTGACATTAGCAAAAGGTGGCAGATGGACAGCAGGACTCCTACAAGCACCCCTTTTAATCTGCCTGTGTGGGATGTCACTAGTTCTCTGGCTATGGCCAGTAACTATACTCAATAGAGCCAAAGTAGCCACACTTCCCTGTTCAATGTGTCCATCCTCTGACTCTCCAATATCTGTGGCCTCTGAGGACTGAGTATGTGTGGGCATACTGACTGTGTGCAGAGACAATGGGGGCAGAAGAAGGATGTCAATCTCTGGGACAGATTCAGCTACTGACAACCCCACCTGCGCCTCACTATGGCCACCATCATCATCAGAATCAGACGAAACACTGACATCAGGTTGTGATGGGGACAGACTCTAACCCCCCCAGTCACCTGTGAAAACCCAGACAAAGGCAGCACATTACTACATGCACTTTTATGTATGGTGATCCACACAGACTCATACAAATGAGCATCCAAAACTGCATTACCAGTTTCACATCTTCTCATTTCCACTCCCATGCACAACAGACAACCTCACAGCAACATACACATACAAGTCAAAGCCTTTACAACATGCACATCAGTTACATCCAGTTAAAGTTGCTAGTACAATTTACCTGTAAGGTATGCATTATGACACTATATGTGATAGGACTGCACATTAAACCCAATGCACCTATCTTGAGAATGATATGCCAGTATTAGTGTCACTGCCTCAGGTATGTAACATCTACTTTTTTGTTTTAACAGGCATCTTGGATTATATGCCTCATGTATAACAGGCTGCATAGTCACTCATAAATATAAGTGCAAATGTAAACTGACAAGAAAACAAACAAGGTATACAAGAGAAAAGGCAAGCCCAAAAGTCCGTCAAGCCAAAAAATACTTTGTACAAAAACTACAAACTCAATGTTCGAGTTGTAACAAGCACCACCAGTTAAAGTCAGTTCAACAGCTCGGCAGCTTTTGTTATTGAACTGACTTTAACTGGTGGTGCTTGTTACAACTCGAACATTGAGTTTGTAGTTTTTGTACAAAGTAATTTTTGGCTTGACGGGCTTTTGGGCTTGCCTTTTTTCTTGTATAAGTGCAAATGTGTTAATGTTTATTCAAATACACACCTGTGATTACGCAGTCTATGAACTGTATTCAACTGTTCCAGAATGGTACATACAAATATGCTAATCTGGCTAAACACAACATTTGTACATAGTGCAATATGGTAGCCCTTAACATTCATATGATCCATAAAACAACCGTATCATGCTTACCAGGTGCAGGACCATGGGCTTGGGCAACTCCTGATGGACCTATGAAAGGGTGAGGGAGAGGTATTATCAGCACCACCATATGTTACAGCACTACAGGGTAATATGTGCATATATCCACTTATAGAGTAGCCACTGCTACTGGCTATATTGCTGAGATTCAGAGTATGTGTGCACAACTTAGCTTAAACCTCAAACCCCCCCCACCCCCAATGCAGACAGACCTGATACCAATGTACAGGTATGTACAGCCTACCACAATGACTGATAAAGTATTAAAATGGTGGACACAGTAAGCTTACCAGGATGCTCCTCTGCCGGGGGCACTGTAGCACTCCATTATGTATGATGTGATGGATGCCTTGGAGCTGTCATGTGTTTCTAGGTTTACCAGGAATTCCTTTGTGGCCAGTAGTGGTTGTACCCCTGCAGGCCCTCCACCGGTGGTGGTATGATCCCTGGCAATATCATCTACCCTTTGTTGTGCGACATTCACCATATCTGTGGTTCTGTGTCACACCTGCTTATAGGTCCTGTCTTGATGGCCAATATGATTGACATCCTGCACAAGGTCTGCCCACAATGCTGTCCATTGTTCACAATTATGCCTCTCCCTGGATAACAACATCTGATGATGCTGCCTTAGTGCATCCACTATTACCACATTCTCTGCATCAGAGAAGGGGGCATGTCACCTATGATGCATGTTTCCTGAAAGACAACAAAAGGGGAACACATTACAGGACCAGATACATGGACGTCCACTATGTACAGATTCAGCACGCCCATAATGGCCTGCACTACCCACTGCTCTCTCATACATCATACCCCACAGTCTGGCAACATGCTACCTGTGTGGATCCCAGCAAGATAGTATCACTATGGAGGTATGCCCCTGTGTGCCGTGACAGATTCTGCTATATGTTCCTTCACCCAGCACTACAGTGTACTATGATGTGTTCCCTACGGGCAACCTCCCACTACTGTGTCATACAGCCACTGCCAGACAAATAGCAGTGTGCTATTACAACCACTATATGGGGACAGTCCAGCAACACCAGTGTGCCACAGTGACAGAAAACAATGCAAACCTGCTATAGAATACATTCGCTGTAGGCTTCATACCTCTCAACTATACAGATGTTTGCAGAATATCAAGATGTTTGCATCATACTTTTGATCATTTTCACACAACACTGGGGATTTCTGATAAAAGGTTAGCCAGTCATTGATGGCTGAGGTCAGAAAATAAAGATAGACACCTGAGTTTAAGACGTCATACTCTTCAGAACACAATTATGCTACTGTAATATCTGTTATTCTATTCACTTTCTTACTTTGTATGAGCAATAGTTACAGTGTCCCTAATTTTGGGCCTTTGTCCCTCCATTAATAATGGCTTTGTTCAGATTTTTTGCTGCAACAGGCTGACAGCTATGTTAAGCATAGCTCTCAATCAGATAGGGACAAGCATCAACAGAATCATGGACTTAGTCAGAGTACATCAGGGACAATGAAGGACACTTTTAAAATGTTAGAACTATTTATGTGAGACATTGACAGAATGAGAGGAGGTGAATTAGTGTACATCGTCTGACATTACAGGAGTATACACCTTTACTTATTGTCACTATGTATTACATGTAATTCACTAGCTTTCCTGCAACAGCCAACCATTGTTAGAGGAATTAAGAGGGATAGAGTTAAGATGTGAGTGAAAATGAGGGACATTTGAGAGGCAAACCTGTAGATATAGGACTGCTGAGTATCAATGACATGTCATTACCATAGATCTAAGACAGGCTTATTGCTGTAATCCCTATTCCCCAACCTCCCATCTGCATCCTATTATATGGAGAATCAATTACATACCTGGTGGAGTGGAGTACTCCTTTGTTGAACTTTGCTTCCAGTAATCTTTTGAAAATATGCTCTGTGTGAGGTAAGTCTCATACAGATATGTTCCCCATAAACCACTGCTTGCCTTTTTCAGGTATTGCTCGTTAGCAGGTACTTGCCTCTGCACCAATCTGTGGCTCTGATATGGTAATTGCAGCCAAAACAGCTGAATTGCACTATCATTTGCCAATGACATGCCACCACAGTACAATATATAAGGCCTTCATGTAGATCTGGGCCCCTTTTGTAGCTGTTAAGATGGACATTACTAAGGTGTGGTGACTACAGCATCGCAGGGGGTAGGTACCATAACTGCCAACTGTAGAGATGTATGCAGTATGTCCACAATTTCACCTCATATGTATGGTCAGTGTTCCATGACATTGTGGTCACCTGGCAATTCACTGACAAACATTGTGGGTTGAGGTTAGTAACGGAAGATGCACATTTCAGTGTCAGACTTCATACCCCTCAGAATATGTATGCTAATGCAATAGTTGTCATTCTATCAACTTACTATCTATGTAAGAGCAAACTGTAAAACATGTCCCAAACTCTGGACCTTTGTTCCCCTCCCCCCCATTAAGTATGGCTGTGTTTAGGTTCCTTGTGCTAGGGGGTTGGGAAGTATGGTAGGTCTGTAGTAGCCACCTTTGCATGCAGGTGTGGGTGCACATGGGGGTAGTATGAACACTCTGGAGCACAACAAGCTATACATGCAAATGTGGCAGCTGTGTCAGCCCTGTCATTATGGCAGAGCCAGGGTAAGGGTAGCCTTTACAGTCCAACTGAGGCATGTGATTAAAGTGCATCTGTTATGCAACAGTACCAATAACAGAGTAGTAGGCGACATATAGTTATGCTGTATGGATATGTGCAGTGTGTCCCTACTTGCAAACCTTTGACTAGCAAAACTGGAAAGTAGTTCATTAATTAGCAGTAACCTGTGTGGATAAAGATTGCATGACTCAGTCATTAATTGCGGTCTTCACAATAATGTAATTGAATTGCAACACAAGACTGGATTTGAACCCAGGACTGTGTGTGGCAAAATATACTGTATTCCATGCATTTAACAGATTGAGCTAAAGAGTCACTGCTACAGCAGGATTATTTGCAAGGTATATATGCAGACATACAGGCTATGACACACATTGTCTGCATCCATCAGTATGTGCATGTCTTTCTATTGGTGTATTTCTGCACCAGGGTCTAAGTTGAACATTTTCTTTGCCATTGATGCGTTAGCACTTGTCTTTCTACATGTTGCAGATAAAAGGGCACATTTACCTGCTATCACAGGCCTTACGTACATCCATTTTTATATCTTTGGCTATCTAGTGGTGTTTTATTGCATGAGAGTCCAAGGTGCACTCCCATTTTCCCCATTAATTTTTAATTCCATTTTGCACGGTGTGGCAAACTGCGAAGCTCCACTGACACATATCTAATGACTGTAAGTAATAATCATTATGTTTTGATGACAGCACCTATTTTAATTAAGATCTGCATGGTGTGGTGGGTTAGTGCAGTGTGCTGTGGGTGTGATGGGCTCAGGTTTGAAATATGGCAGAGGTGTCTATTTTGCATGTGTCTAACAATGTTAGAAACACATTTATGCATTAAAGCTCTATTTAGCAGAGCTAAGCAAAGCTTCACAATGCAGCTCAAAATGCATAATATGTTGATATATACATCAAAAACTAAGCATATGAGATTTGGAAGACATAAACTGAAAGGTGAATATTTAATACAGCGCACAGTGATTGAGACTGTAGACTCATTTAAGGACCTGGGTATATGGGCAGATTCAGCTATGAGTTTTTCTAATCACATCAACCAATTGGCTAATGATTGTTATAGAACTATAGGTTATATAAAAAGATTTATAAAGTCTAGGAAATAAAACATAATGAAGTCATTGTTTGTTAGTTACATTAGACCCAAACTTGAGTATGGAATAACAATATGGAAACCCTATAGGAAAACAAGCATGAATAAAATGGAAAGAGTACAGTGGAAATATACCAAGGGCATCCATGGATTTGAAAATGCAAGTTATTATAAAAGACTAAAATATCTGAACTTGTACAGTCTCTCTTACAAATATTTAAGAGGAGATCTTATTCAGGTGTATAGGGCATTTATGGTCAACTACCTCTGGGAATGTTTGGGATTATCAAAAAGTACTAGAGAATCATCAGATAGCCTATGTAGAAGATTCTATAGGAATGAGAAGTGTACTAATTGGTTTTCTGACAGAGTAGCTGATGCTTGGAACAGACTACCAAATTACATTAAAGCAAGTACTAATTTTGATATTTTTCAAACAGCCTGGACATTTATTATGGGAACAAGTGTTTTGGTATACTGGCAACCTAGAAGGGCATTAATGCCCGTGCTTGAAATATTTGTATGTATGTATGTATGCAGCTCCATGGTAAAAATATATAAAGAAAAGAAAAAAATGGGAGATAGGAAAGTAGTAAAATGGGGGCAAGCAGGGGTCAAAACATACTGAAAGGCAGTAGGAATGTGCAGGAAGGGTGTAGGAAAGAACCATATCTATCCATTTTTTGTAGAGCAACAGCTGTGCACTTTGACAGATTTTGTAGATGAATTGGGACTCTCAAACCACAGACAGAGA
Organism: Protopterus annectens; assembly: GCF_019279795.1. Classification (NCBI taxonomy): domain Eukaryota; kingdom Metazoa; phylum Chordata; order Ceratodontiformes; family Protopteridae; genus Protopterus; species Protopterus annectens. The sequence goes on from NC_056735.1 coordinate 872,692,446, forward strand.
GGGGTGAGGACAATGTAACTGTGTTATCAAGCCAATTGGAGAAATTTACTTGTGTCCAGTGGACATGTATGTGAAACTGAGAGCTATGTATGGGGTGATATGTTTTTTGGGACATGTGCCCATTTTTTTTTTTTTTTATTAAGGTGAGAGTATGTTGGTGAAGGGACACAGGTACATGTGGGGAGGTAAGTTGGGTAGGAGAGGATGCATTCACAGACAGATAAGACAGACAAGACAGCAGGCAGGGGTGTTGTGTGACACATTAGGTGGGTGAACACCTTGAATGGGGAGGGTGTTGTGGAATCCAAGTCACACTTGCCTCTGGACAGCAGCAGCATGACTCACATCCCCACCCATGGGACTGTTGCCACTGCTCATTCACTGCCCCAAAGGTGGCTCTGCTGGAGGCTGGGTGCCACCCCCCACCAGGTCAGCCAAAGTGCTCTTAATCTGGTGCAGGCAGCATTTATAGTTGCAATGAACAATCCTGTGCACCATGACCAGCAGTTGATCATGGATGACAACAGCCCCTCCATCACCACACCGAGGGAGAGGCCAGGCCTGTCCCCTGAGGCGGTCCCACCTGATGCTGCAGGTGGTGCAGGGGCAGTGGAGGGGTCACCACCAGTTTGGATCCCAGATGTGCCAGGACCTGGTGCCATGGCCAGTTGAGGCAAGGTAGGCAGATCAGCCAGAACCGGCCTACGCTGACATGCTGTGGTAATGGAGGTATAGCAATAAGTATAGGTTAGTTGTGAACACATCATTGTTATTAATAACAGCATAGCAGCACATTGGGAATAGCCCAATTAAATATCAATCCATATTATGTGAAACAAAACAACAAATAACAGAACAGTCAGTATGCCAGTCGCAGTTACAGCATTAAGCCAACAAAGTAGGTCATTTAACAAGATATAATACACAAAGAGAAAAAAACGCTGTAAACACACAAAGTCCACCTAGAACAGCTTTACCAATCCAGTGGCCACCACCATCAAGTGGAAACACAGCTCACAATAAGGCAGGATACCAACTCAAATTTACGTTGTTTGTTTTATTCTACTGTGACATTTAACAAGATATGTCAACTCATTACAGCTGAGTGACGTCTACAGGCATTTCTGCAGTTACCTCCTACTGCTCCTCTAGGCATCAGATATTGCCTGTTCATACTGGCATTAATAAGTCAAAAACCATGCTACACACAAGGTATCAGAATGTTTTATCTTGAAGAATATATAATGGCAAACACAATTATACTGATATATGACCTCTGTTAATAAGTATTTGTCAGAACTGTAAGGTGATAAATTCATTTTTTAAAGGCTGAAGCCACACCCACTGGGAGGTAAAGGTATACACTCAAAAGAGCTCTGTTGGAGGGAATGAGTTAATATGCAACCATTATAATACTTAACAATAATAAAACACATGTCCCAAAATACAGTCAATATAACAAGATATGTTAATAGTAAACCATAACCAAAGAATAACAATAAAAAATAAATGAAGATAAGGGGTGGGAAGAGAGAGAAAAATAGTCCATTGGTAACATTTCAGGTTATTTCCTTGATAACACTATTACTATCTGCTCTATGGCTCTGTATTTTCTTTATGTGTACAGTGACTACAAGTCTAATATAGCTGATGTAGTGTGTACATACCTCTCAAACTATTTGCATGATACATTATGGGCTAAGCAGTAACAACTGCGGATACACAACTACACAGAACACTTGCACATCAGGTGAACCTATATAACTACCAAGGTATTCTGTCGTCTGATCTGGTGATATTTTGCAATCTAGGTAGTCATTTCCATGGTAATCCTGTGACAGATGGATTATGCACTATTAATTACATAACATGAAATTATGACACCTGAGAGGCATGTATGTGTACTGTACTAAACAGTTGTCATGCCTTGGTTGGCAGGCATGGGAATAGAACCCAATAGCAGTGACTGTAGGGGACATCTGCATAGAATGTATTAATTGACTGCAGCAACTTTTAAAAGACACACCAAGCATACAGCCATACTGGGATTACACATTTTATTTCTGACTCAACATTGCTTAATGAGCACATTCTTGCTAATGATTTTAACAGGCTGGGACATCTAAACACACAATTATCTACTCATAATATGGGCTACCTCATGCATGTACCTGTAGTCCTGTGGAGAGAGAAGTTGTGAGCATTACGTGACTGCTACTGTAATATTTACTGTTGCATATCACTGGATTTGAACCCTGGACTGTGTGTGGCAAAATACATTATATACAGAGCATTTAACAAACTGAGCTACTGAGACACTGCTGATTACTGACTGATTGATAGTTGCCTAGAGCGCACCTGGAACCAAACTATGACCTCGTAGTACCATTACAGTGTTACACCAGACTGCAGTGATAGTAGAACACACATGCATGGAATACAAGCATAATGCAAATAGTAGGTAAGCTATATTTCAGTATCATATCTGTGAAGTTAGCAAACAATATCAGCTCATGGAGTGGGCTACCTCATCCATATACCTTTATTACCTGATGTCTGTGGATGACAGAGCATTATATGACCAATACTGGCCTAGAGATAGCCTTGAGCAGTATTATATGACTTAACCAATACAATTTGCAGCCATTACATTTGCATTCCACAGCTATTACAGTGTTATACTTGACTGCAGCTCCTTAACTTACAGCCTCAGTATATACAGCTCTACTGCAATGGTTACAACAACGCAATCCTGATGTACACCATTTTCCTTGGTATTATTGGTATTGTTTCATGTTTTTATTGAACTACAGCTGGCATTATTCATTTATTGCACTACAGTTCTAATTCCTCATATATTGCACTACAGACTTTATTGTATATACGTTAATGCAGTTATTGGCATTGTTTCATGTTTTTATTGCACTACAGCTGGCATTATTTATTTATTGCACTGCAATCTTTACTGTATATACTTTATTGCAGTTAACACTTTAATCTTTCTTGCTTATTTCACTACAGTTAGCATAATACATTTGTACTCACCATGCTCACAGCATGACCTGACCAAGCGGCCGGCATGCGACTCGACATTGCGAGCTCTCTCAACTGCAGCTTTTGGGAGAGAAGCACACCATTATGCATACCAGTTTTGCAGACATTCAGATTCCATATTGGTAAAACAGAGTTAAAATTACTTACATACTTGTGGGGCATTCCCTGCCCTCGCTTCTTGGACCCAGGTGTCCACGGTTCCCCTCTTTCACCTTTTTAGGTCATCATGGTGGTGATGACACTGCTCACCTGTGCGTGGGATACCAGTAACACTGGTGAGTTCTCTGGCCAGCCAGTCCCAGGCCTCAGCCTTATACTTTGAGCCCTGGAAACCACCCTGCAACAGCCTGTTGTCATGTTTTTTCATGAGGAGTCCAACCACGACCCTGGAACCAGAATGCCCCAATGCTGCATGCGAAAGCGCACACCTTCACCAACACCACCAGTCATATTATAGCTTCAGGTGACAGAACTCCAATGGATTCTGCTGTATTCCTGCCTATCGGGCTTAATATAGGCCATTTTCCCACCCTTAGACGTCATTGGGCAACATTCAAAAAAGTTTCTTCTCATGATGAACCCTACACAATAACACATTTATAATATATGTAAAGTCATCATAAAGACTTTTAATGAACTCAGAACAAGATCTATTAAGGGGAAGAAAACGAGGGTTTCCCCAACAACAGAAACATGTTTTCCCTGTAGACTAACTGCAATAATTTGTTCCAGTACTGCTCAGAATTCCAATGGATTGTAGTCAACAACTGCTAACAAGATGAATCAATAGCTTTCTTATTTATAAACCTAATATGAGGTCCCCTGCTGCTATGAACACTAAAGTTTTGCCTTCCTTTTTCTTTCTAGTGTTTCACTATCCTTTTGTTGAACATGGCCTGACATACTCACAACTCTTCTCCTAAGTTAGCATGAGTCAGTGTAATGCTGATGGCCAAGCACAGCAGAAACCAGAGTTTTCCTTCTCTAGTGTGTATTCAGTGGATTTCCCACTCCAGCAAACAAATCCCTACCAAGCTCACATACATACCTTCTCAGCAACACTGAGATGTAGCAGGTCTGGTATTCACTTAGTCATCATGTAACCACATCTGAAAATCAGACCTCATATGCAGTTTGTTACCTTATAAAACACATCTGAAAGTTTGAAATTGTATTCATAAACTGTAAAATGATTGAGAAAGGGAATGAAACAAAACAAAATATGCAGGTAAAATGCTAGTATAGTAGAAGGAACAAACACTAACACATACTGGGATCCTTTAGAGTAACATCATAACACCCACTTGTGTTTCACATAACTGTCTGTTTGGAGCTGGGAACCCAGCAGCTCTCAAAACTTATGTGACAACACCATATTCTACTGCACTCCGGTCAGCCATCTACACTTTGATTTGTTTTTGTGTATACATCTGACAGATATCCACATGAGCAGCAAACTTCAATTACAGCACTCACACAAGTGTTGCAGAGCAGAACTTGAAAAGTTAATCTTAACTACTGCAGTGCTGTCCTATCTGTCTCTTCCCAATTCCCTTCTACTTATTATTTCAGAGACAACTATGTTAGCATAATCTGTTAAATGAAAACAGAACTTTCAACAGCCTGTGTATGTACTTAGCTGGCAATTTTATAATTATCTATCTGTCACATCAAAGCCAAGGGTGTAATGTGTACTGTACTCCCATTTAACTTAACAGTGACAGAATTCTAGTCTAGCATACACTGAAAATATGCCAACTTTCTATGCCTCAATAAACTGCAAAATAAAATGAATGCCAGACTACAGAGGCTGTCAGGTAGGCAATATAACAAGGCTAAATACACCACTCTGCTAATAATCTGATATCCCTGTTCTGTAAAAGTTAACATACAGCTTATAATTACACTTAGTTTTAACTTTTAGTTGTTTTTAGGCTATGAACAGATTAGTCCACTCCTATCATAACTGAAACCATATGCTGACATTCCAGCAACCACTACACGCAATAACATCATTTCATTTCAGGAAAAATTAGGAAATGGATGTGTTATGCCTTCAAGTCTCCCACCCCAAGACACACGCCTCCACAACCAATCACAATCTGCCACCACAGTTTTATTGAATACCAAACCAATTATGAGTTCCCAGTGAGATTTAGGTTGAAAAAAAAAAGTATTACTAACATCAAACATGTCGTCATTAAAAAATGAAACAAATTGACTGTAGCTGTGAGCACAATTCAACAAAGCTGCAAAATCTTAGAACTGGGTGGAATTTTCCCTTACTATCTAAATGTTGTTAATATGCTACAGCAAAATGAATGCTTATGTAGTCATACACTATTTTTACAGACTATTTCAAAAATGCCTTTCCTCTGGAGGCCCAGTAGAACAGCTAAGATCCAGCACCATTTCCTTGTCAACATTCAATCAACCATGATGACAAGGCCTCTAACACTTTGACTAGGCATGACCTTAGCTTCTCAGTGACAATAAAGCTATTGTGATAGACTTTGTTTCAATATGGTATATTTCCTAATCTGCTGACAGGCATATTTTGCTTAAAGATATGAATGCCAGATGCTGACAACCCATAACAATGCTGCTCAACTTCATTTAATTATATACTGACTACTCAGGGTTATTTTCTTCAGTAAAATCAGTTCACATACCAGTTGATACATAAATACAAAAAGAGCTACCTCTGCATGCTTTCTTTCTGGCTCTTTCTTTCAAAGACACAATTCAAATTTTGACAGAATATTCTTTACACTGTTGGCTTTGCACAAGTCACCTTTAAGTGAGTTTGTGGCCTCAACATTTAGCATAAAGCAGGCCTCTTTTTAAGTTCAAACAACTAGCATCATCTCAAAATTTTGGTGACCCTTATTTGGTGAGAAATCCCCCACTATTTCAGGTATTCACCCTTAACTGTTATATTGATGCATATATCTGTATTAGTACTTACAGTACACTCACTGGATTAATCCTAAAATATGCACACTACAATGTACTACCTTCTACTTCCTGTCTCTAAGAAAATTATTATAAAAATTTGATGCGGCCAACAGTTACATACATGGATCTGGTTTACACTAATGCCACAGCATAAACTCAAGCTAGACTAGTTTTCACATTTGTATGTATGTGTGTGATACTCCCAACACACACACACACACACACACACACACACACACACACACACACACACACACACACACACACACACACACACACACACACACACACAAAACTTGTTGGCATCCTTCAATCCCAAAGGAGCATGGGTTTCACCTCTGTTTGACTGAGTCAAGCACAGTCTTCTGTGGCTTTGCAGTCCAGTCTGGGAGTGGTAGCCGATTCCACATTTTGAGCAGCAGTAGGCTGATGCTGGTCTAGTATCATGGACATGGATCTTCCTGAGGGCTTTCGTATCCTCTGCTGTCCTTAACAACATGGTTTCATACATAGTGACAGCTTCCTTCACTTCCCCCTTTCCAGGCATGCTTGTCTGAGGTGACAGAATGACAGATGTTCACTCTGATGGAGCTAGCTCTGAGGTCCCGCTTGCACATGTCATTGTAGTCCAGTTTGGGTTGCCCTTTCAGCCTCCTTCCAGTTTCCAGCTCTCCAAAAGGGAGATCATTTGGTATTTGGCCATCTGTCATGTGTGTGGCATGACCTAGCCAGTTCATACACCTCTGTTTCAGGAAGGTGCACATGGAGATGGTACATGTCCTAACTAACAACCCCTCATAGTACCCTCAGACAGGCAGTCTCCCAGACACCTTAAGTGACCACAACATAAAATACTTCATACGTAGTAGAACAAGCATATGCAAAACCACTAACTATATATTCACTAGAAACACAAAAAAATTCTCTCCTGAGATCCTCAACACTTTACTCTGTAACTGTGACTGGACTCCCCTAAAAACCCTCCCACTTGACCAGGCTGTAGCATATTTCAACAAAACATTTCTACAACACCTAGACACTGTTGCTCCATTGCGCAAAATCAAGGTTAGAACCTCTACAAACCCCTGGCTCAGTAAAGAAACCAAACAAATCCTCAAGTCCAGAGACACTGCCTGGCTTTACTATAAAAAAAAAGAAACACAAAGCCTAACTAAGTACCAAGAACTGTGCAACCGTGCAAAAAAATGCACTAGGCTGGACAAAAAAATCCTACTACACAACATTACAAACTAAATACCAACACAACCCGCAAAAAGTTTGGAAAAATGTAAACCAGCTACTAAAATCCACCCAAAAGGCTACCCCCAAACCAACCACCCCTGACACTAAAGTTCCCATTGAAACACAATTCAACTCCCACTTTGTGAACACAATTCTATCCTTAGTATCACAGGACAGTTCCTTCCTCACTATCCCCCCAACCACAAATAACACTAATACAAGCTTTACCCTCACAACAGTTTCCACCACTTCAATCAAAAGCATGCTCTCCAAACTAAAATCCTCATCAACGGCAGCCAACCTACTCCCCAGCTATTTCTTGAAACTCACAGCAGATGCTATTGCTATCCCAGTCTCCACTCTCATAAACAGATCAATTGTTGAAAACTATGTGCCCAAACTCTGGAAAATATCCCATGTTACACCCATACATAAAGGCGGGACCTCCACTGAACTTAATAACTACAGACCCATTGCTTTACTCTCCCCCCTGGCCAAAATCCTTGAAAAATGCATCCATACCCAGATGCTAAACTATCTCCTAGACAGAAACATCCTGTCACCTACTCAGCATGGTTTCAGACCTGCCCATAGTACCACTACAGCCCTCGTCTGCTTCACAGACACAGTAAACCATCTCAAAAATGAAGGCCTACAAGTGTCAACTCTTTTTTTGGATATGTCCAAAGCATTTGACACAGTCTCACACCAAATCCTGCTAAACAAACTAAACCAATATCATCTATCAAATTCCACTCTTACCTGGTTCCAAAGCTACTTAACTGACAGGTACCAAGCTGTGAAATGGGAAAATTCTCTCTCCTCAGCTGCCCATAACTATAGGAGTCCCACAGGTTTCTATCTTAGGACCACTACTATTCACAGTCTTCACAAATGACCTCCATACCTCCACACAGCATGCATCTATAATTCAGTATGCAGATGACACTACCTTAATCTCTGCTGCACAAAACATTCCCACCCTCCTGCAAGCAACTCAACTAGCATTCTCTGACGTTGAAAACTACCTTACCAAAGCCCAACTTATCCTCAATCCAAAGAAAACACAGCTTATGATTATAACCAGTTCTAACAAAAACACTAACAGTCAATTCACTATCTACTCCACAAATGCTACTCCAATTGCTCCAGTAGCACAGGCTAAGCTATTGGGAATAACCATAGACTCCCACCTAAAATTTGATAGTTATCTCAACTTAACTATTAAAAAAGTACATGCCAAACTGGGGTCACTCTACCGTATCAAACCATTTCTTACCAATAACACAAGATCAGCCATTGCTCGCTCCCAGCTTCTATCCACCCTACTCTATGCATCTCCCATTCTGACTAATCTCAACAAAACTGAACTAAGCAAAATAGAAGCCTGCTATAACAGAATTGGCCGCTTTGCTGCAAATTGCTCATACAGAACTCATCACTGTACTGCTTTGAGACAGCTCCACTGGCTTGAACTGCCCAACCTCCTAACCTACAATCAACTCTGCCTCTGTCATTATATCTATTACCTCCCAAATAAGTGTCCTACCCTCAAAAACCTAGTACAACATCACTCAGCCAAAAGGCCTCTTAGATCATCAAGCAAACTACTACTAGAAGTCACCAACAGCTACAATAGCTTTGAAGATGCACTATATAGTAGTTCAGTGGCTAAAAATGGAACTCTGTACATACTAGCATTCAAAACACATCATCCAAAGCCTCCTTTAAAGACCTCATCAGGCAACATCTCAAGCAAAGTTGGCAGTGCCATGATTGCTCCCCAGGCTAGTGAAAGCAGGTAACATATACATACTAAATCTAGAGCATCTGATAATAGTTTTCAATCTTACTCACAAACACTGGCTAATCTACAATGTATGTACTGTACCTGTGTACTATGCATGTATTCTACCTATGTTCTAAATTTCAGCTGTACACCACAAATCTATTAATTACCTTTATTTTTAAAATTAATATTTTTTTTGTTTGTTCTCTCCACTGTAACTGTTTATGTGCCACATACCACTGTAAAAACATGTCTCTTGTAATTTGTGTGTATACTGATCATGTCTAAATAACTAAATGTGTCTGTAATTTTTCTTTGTGGAGCTTTGCTCCCCTGGCCTTTGCTGAAAAAGGGCCTTTTCGGCACAGTCAGACACCCCCAGTTAACAAATGTAAAATAAAAATAAAATAAAATAAATGTCCTCTCAAGCACTGCACTGTTGGGGATCTTGTCCTGCCATTAGATACCAAGTTTGTGCTTAATGCAGCGCATATAGAATACATTGAGCCGCTGTTCCTATTTTGAGCACAAAGTCTGTGTTTCAATAGCATACAGTAATATGGTCAAAACACAAGCTGTGCAAACCTGCACCTTGGTGTGCACAATAAGCTTATTGTTAGCCCATACTCTCTTTGTCAGCCAGGAAAATGTGTTGGCTTTTCCAATGTGCTTGTTGATCTCAGAATCAACACATAAGTTGTCCGAGATCATAGGGCCTAGTTACATGAACCCACGGACAACGTCCAGCTCATAGTTGCTCATCCTAACAGATGGCTCATCACCCACATTTTGACCCATCACCTGGCTGATTGTGAGGCCAAATTTCATGCATGTGTCCACAAAGTGAGTTATGAGTGATTGAAGTTCCTGCTGACAAGGGTGCTTAGGAACCCCCCCCCCCCCCTTATATGCTTCCTAAGCACCCAGGTCTTCGATCTAAACCTCAACAGTTTGAAAAAGGTTGTCGTCCATTCTGGTTCAGAGAAAGATACTCTCTGCAGCAGTTCTGAAAGCAAATTTCAAAAGAATTGAAAAGAAGATACCAAACAATAACAGAGCCATCCCTGCTTCACTTCCCTGAGAATCTCGAAAGGTTCGTATGTGGATCCATTGTACACAATGGTCCTTTTCATGCCTTCATGGAAGGCCCCGATAATGCTAACCAGTGCTGGGGGACAGCTGATATTTGCCAGAATTGTGAACAGACCTTTCTACTGACAAAGTCAAATGCCTTGGTCAGATCAATAAAAGCACTACACAGAGGCTTGTTCTGCTCCCAACACTTCTCTTGTAGTTGCCTAACAATGAATGATAGACCATTCAGCTCTGAACCCACAAAGAGACACATGGTAAACTCTCTCTGCAAGAACAGGGAGACTGTTCAGGACAACATATGCTAACAGCTTCCCCACAGTACTGAGAAGGGAGATGTCATGATAGTTGTTAAAATCACCTATGCCACTCTTGTTCTTGTTGAAAGTAACCAGCTTCCCTCATATATTGCATTACACTGCCTTCTCTCCAGCATTGGTGAATCATTGCCTGCAGCACTGAGATTAGGGTACCAATTGCACATTTAAGGATTTCTGAGGGAATACCATCTTTCCCTCAGTTGAATGCAACAGTTACATACACAGATATGGGTTACAGTAATGTCTCAGCATCAGCTCAAACTGAACCAGTTTCCACGTGTGTGTGTGTGTGTGTGTGTGTGTGTGTGTGTGTGTGTGTGTGTGTGTGATACCATAAACTAGTTTCCACATTTGGGTGCATGTGTGTGTGATACTCCAGCACACACACACACACACACACACACACACACACACACACACACACACACACACACACACACACACACTATTCATACTTCCATTCCTTTTACTGATTTACACTGAATACTGTGTATCTCATGCATCTATACTCTCCTACTAACACTTCACATTTTTTGTTTCCACCTCTTTACAATTTCTAGTTTTTCCACTTCTACTGTACTCACTGTGCATATTCCCCACTATGACAACAAGGGTTGAAGTGATACAATTGCATTTTATGATATAATCCAACAGCAGGAAGCATGGGCATTACTAAGAAAAGCACTACAGTAAAGTTCTGTCAAACCCTTCATTAGCAAAAAATATTTTCTGGCATAGACAGTACTGTCTTAGTGGTCATTATATAGTGCCAACACATTCTGGAATTATTAGAAGGAAGCTTTTCTTTGTTAAGAACCATGATTATTCCTTTGTGAGATCTCATAAAACAGCTGTATCAATAACATGTCAACAAGGCAATTAACAGTATAACAACTGCTGGATGCATCAGTACTTTCAGTCACTTGGACTAGCTTCTAGTCAAACAAAAATAAACAAAAAAGTAGTGCTAATGCTCAAGCACATGAAGTTCCAGGCAAAAGATCCCAAGATAGACAACAAACATCCGAGTATGACTGTCAAGAAGCATCCGTATTTGCAAAGCGGTGTCAAAATACACAATACATGTTACAGACCAGAATGAAATGGCATTCTGAACATTGCCTAGGAAAAATGTAACACATTGGCAAAGACTCCGTTAATAATTTACAAATGCATGATAAGGAACACAGAACACAGTAAGGAAATATACACGCCAACAAACAAACAGCAATTATTCTTCTTGTATGAAACTAGAGCAGCACAAACTTTTCAGCAGAGAGCTGCTCTGATTACCTTCTCAGGCATAAAGTCATTCTGATTAGGTCTAAGTTCAATGTAAATTTTCAGAAAAAAATCACATAATTGTACATATTCACACACTGTAAGTATCAAGAAAATACTTGAGTGGACACCAGTTTGATACTGTACAAATGAAAATGTTTCTCTTGAAATTAAGACTGATTTAATTTCCATTCCAGAAGCTAAGGCTTATTTCAACAATAACTTTTTATCTCTACCCCTGGGATTCAGCAAGCTCTGCACAGTCTGAAGAAATAGTGCAGGACATGCTGGAGGCAATATGGCCGCCCACAGATCCAGGAACAAGCTCCCGGGACGTGCACGAGCTCTCTTGCACTATTCCTGCACGGACACATCTCCTGTATGCAAATTACCCCATTTACAGGTGAAAACCATGCAAATGAGGTGAATATGCAATCCAGGAAGCTGGCAGCTGGCCGTGCAGGACTAGTATAATCTGCAGAAATGTACTGGATTAGTAACCGAGTACATTTCTGCAAACTACAAAACGGAGCCATGACAGCTCCAAATAAAGGGTGTATATAACATGTAAAGCATGCCAATGGCCAAATATATGGCCATTGGCATGGAAAACAGTTGCAAAAATAAAAAAAATAAACTTTCATTTTTTTTCTGGCTGATTTCGGCCGTTTAAGCATAGGGCAGCAAACGGGATGGGCCCGACAATAAAAAAAAAGTAGAAAAAAGCATTCTATTCAAAATCACAATTTTGCCATTATACTCAATGGCAGACAGAAGACAACATGACCAGTGAATAGTGGTTGCTAAGGGGGAAGGCTCAGTGTCAGACTTGTACCTAAGCATTAGCAGGCAATGCTATGCAAATGAGGGGAATGATACTGTATCCCAGATTCCCCCTCATGGCTAGCCTGCACCCAACTGTGTAGGTGCAGGAAGACCATGGTGCAAGCCTAAGAGCTAGCTGACATCATAGAGGGGTGTGTCAGGCATACTGTAAGCTTACTGGAGCCCTGTGGCTCGGGTTTGCCCTTAGCTTAGCAGAGCTAAGCAAGGGAGTGTGTCTGAAGCTGCCAAGCGCTCTTTACATTGCCTAAGCTTGTGTGCATGCCATGCACCGTGTTTTAAAGGGAAAAAAAAAGTAAACCAGGAAATAGCAGCTCTGTGCACATCTGAGTGCTTTGTTTGCACGGCGCACTACTGGGCTTAAACAGGAAGGCAATGGGAAGTGAAAACAGCAGTAAGAAGGTAATCAAGGAGAACTAGCATAACTGGCAGGTGAAATGTATCAGAATCAGCCAATTACACAGGCAGCAGCCCAGCCCATCCCAGCACACTACTATAAACTATACAAACACCTTTCCTTCTGTTTTTTCCTACAAACTCTACACCACCAGTGCACACAAGCGGGGAAATTTTACCAAACAAATGCAACAAAATGACAGGGGCTGCATTAGCTCTCATAAATCAACATGTGGAAGAGGCTGAGGGTGGTGAGAATGAGAATGCTGACAACCAACCCACAGTGAGGAGAAGGAGAAGAGTTTACAGACCCAGGGTAACATACCAGGGGCTACATGAGCTGGAGATAGTGGAGTGCTATAAGGTGGACAGGGACCTCCTACAGCAAATTGTTGAGCTGTGCTGGCCATGCCTCACACATAGAACCAACAGATGGGAACCCATCCCAGTGGATACCAAGGTATGTGTAGGCCTAAGAATACTAGCCATAGGAACCTTCCAAAGGCCAACTGGAGATATCATGGGGATCTCACAGGCATCAGCATCCAGGATACTCCACCAGTTCCTGGATGCCATGTCAGCCCTTGCTGGTGAGCATGTATATTTCCAAAACAGCCATGAGGCGTTGACCAGCAATATGTGTCTTTTCCACCAAATAGCAGAATACCCTGAAGTAGTGGGTGCTATAGACTGCACACACGCATATACATCAAAGCACCACCCAGTGAGCGGGGTAGGGTCTATATCAACCGCAAGGGCTTCCCCTTCATCAACTGCCAGGTCATGTGCGATGCTCATGGCATTATAATGAATGTGTGTGCTGGCTGCCCTGGAAGCTATCATGACTCCTACATTTGGCATACGACAGCTGTACCAAAGATTTGCCAATGGGGACATCCCTTATGACCACCTAGTGGGGGATGCTGGTTAAGCACTGGAGCCATGGCTGATGACACCCATCAGAAATGCACACACACCTGAACAAGAACTCCATAATGAGGCACACGAACAGACCAGAATCATAATAGAGCATGTGTTTGGGATGCTCAAGTCATGGTTCCGGTGTCTGGACATATCCAGGGAGCCTTGCAGTACTCACCAGCTACATGTACCCAAATTGTCATTGTATGTGCCATGCTGCACAATATAATCCTGTGGAAACAGCTACAGCAGGAACAGCACGGGGCAGGGTCACAAAGCCCCCCATCTTTGCCAAGGCCTGCACAGGAGGAACAACCTGAGCCTGCCCCAGAAGGTAGAAGGAGGCATGCCTAGTATGCCCAGGCCTTGGCAAAGAGGCAACACATAGCACATACACTGACATGGTAGGAACCCAGGGAATGACACCTCTCTCTGACTCGCACTTACGGTAAAAGGGATGTCAAACATGACACTACCTGTGCTTAACCATGTATAGGGAGTGTACTATGTGCATCTGACATAGTCAGCCCTCCAGCACCTTCCTCAATACTGGCACAGCTACAAGGTAAGTCAATCTCCCTATCAATTGCTGAATGGAGTAGTATGTTCTGTTACTTGTATCTATGGTATGGATGTGAGCATGCAAGGGAATCGGGTGGCTGAATGGGATGCCAGCAGATAGTAGACACCTGTATTGGCAGCATGAAATCTGTAACAAATACAGGTGTCACCATAGTAGCCAGTACTAGACAAGGTGACAAAACTCACTGCAGGAAATGTGGTGGGCCAAATGTGTATCCATAGAACACACACATGCCAGTCAGGAAGGCTCACATACCCAACAACAGTCTCAGCCAGGACAGGCGTAGACAAACACAAACAATGGCTGTGCTAAGGCCTCTGATTGATGGCTATGGATAACAGCCCCCCTCCAGACCTACACAGACAGACTACAACAGGTCAGTCAGTGGGCTGCTAGTTCTGAAGGGTAAGAAGTCTGAAACTGAAATGTAGGTCAATCCAAGAAATGTAGTACACTGATATGCCTCTATTCTGCATGATAGGTCAGAATACAGAATGAAATGGAGTACCTGGAATACCAGTACAGTCATAGCAAATGTGTACAATTGTCAGGTGTGCCCCCCCCCCCACAATCCCATGTAGAAATGTAGTAATATGTATGTGTAGGTATAATAACAGTGGAGCACTGATTACCTGAGCCAGCCAAAGTAGCAGGCTAGATTGTAGCATGTGTACAATATGCAGGGCTGCATGTGTTAGGTTGGTGTGTGTTGTATATTTTGTGAGAGTGGTCAGCATGTAGGCATGGTGAGGTTTGTCCTGGTGGCCATTAGCCAGTACTGCCGATGACAAGGCCAAGTTCTCACAACTGCAGTGCCAAACACAATGCATCCCAGCAAAACACATTCCAGCATTAAGCCATAGTAAATGTTTGGATGTAATATCTGTCAACATCTGAAAGATGGACATGGCATGAATGTGGGCCCAGATATACAAACAGTACACAGGTAGAAGTACCCCAGACAGGCAGTGTATAACATGTTACTGTCAAATGGACACACCTTTGTAATTGTACATACGGGTTAGCAGCACATTAGTTGGGTTTGTAGTGTGGAATACCAATGTCATCTTGCCAAATGCTGGCAGGCCACAAAGGTCACAGGTATGAAGTATTGAGAAACTGCTGATGTCCCTGCACAAGCTAGCATAAGTGGAATGCCCCATGTATATCTGTGAGTCAGATGCAAGTAGTGTCCATAGCACACATGCACCCAGCTCACCCCACCATCACCCACATGTACCTCACAGGTCTTATCCCTGCTGTTGAGAATGAGTACAATATGACCCTCACCTCTGTATGGCAATAGCCACAGAATGCAGCATACAGAAGAGGTCTCCTATGCAGGTGTGTCCCTAGCTGTAAGCAGCACCCTGCCAGCATCTACACCACTGGATCAATAATGACAGAAAGTATTGGCATTAATACCTTGCACACCTACCCTGTCACTCCAGGGGAATGTAGTGTCTTGCAGTCTGCTACAGCTACCCTGCATCACTACCAAATTCCCTACAGTCCTCTGCCAAAGGCCTGTGTTTCACCCATACTGCCAATGTATGTTATGTCATGGACACCCAAATAACATAACACAGTCCATAGAACCCAAATGCAAGGCCATGTCAACAAATCCCAGCAACATGTCCACCATGTCCTACTGCATGAACTGTGGACCAATGCCAAATTACTGCTGGGATGAAGTGATAACTATAGGGAACTTATCAGATGTTTGCATAATGTTTGGAAGAGGATAGAAATATAGAGGGGGGTAGGAGCATGGACGGCATGGAGTGTGTGAAGTCTGAAACTCAGCCATATGCACATACTATCCCTGCCTGCAAACACAGGAATGGGTGGCTACAAACCTGCTCATAAACCACAATGTGAAGGGGTAATGTCCAGAAATATGACCCCTGCCTCTAGGTAACACGTGTGAATCTGTACAGATGTGAGGTATGGCCACAACAGGATATGGTCATACTGTCACGTCGATGGATGTGCAAGCATGGGATCCTCAGCCACCTGTACCAAGGTGCTGAACCATTTACACAGACCCATCAGCAAGTGTCTGCAGCTTCCCCTCCAGAATGGCATGATTGTGCAAGAATATGTAGGCTGCAGACCACGATACTGGACACAGCTGCATTAACCCTGTGTTCCCCAGGAAATTACTGCAAGCAAATATGTATACCTGACAGTAGTTGATGACATAAAACATCACAGTGTAAAGCAGTACATATGTCTGAATATCTCTGCTAACACAAAGACCATGTAGCAGAAGCAGCACAGACACAATTACCTACAGTAAGCCACTATCCTTTGGCCATTTTGACCCAGTATTGTTAACTGATGTACAGATATCCCACAGAAACAGTTTGCTAGCTGTAGGTGCAGAACACAAAAGCCCGAACTGGAGTACAACCTACCTGGAATGGATTCACACATTCAATACAAAAGGTCATACTGGGCATGCTCCCACAATTAGAGAAATGAAGCCGTTTCTGGCAACAACAGTGGACTATACATATCTGACAGTCACAGATGTTTGTGCACACACTCCTCATTGCACACCAGTCATGCTTTGCACGCACACTGATAGGGATACATACATATATCCAAGAACAACATACAATAATAGGCCAAAATTACACATACATAGATATGTTGAACAGAGTGACAGACAGTGACAAAGAGCCTCCCATCATGAGGCCTGTCCCACCCAGCACACATCCAATTGGCTAAAACCACATGATGTGCAAATATCAATCACTGTAGACATTTGCCTCTGGTATCCCTCAGCAGTATAGTGTTTGTGGTGTTTGTGATACTGTGTAACATGACTGTACAAGTCAGTATTCATCTAGCAGTTGTATACATGTACCTTTGAAATATAAACCTGTGTGTGCTTGAGTGTTGTGAGTCTGCTTCCAGATGAATGGGTTATGGCCCATGCACACACACTGCACTCCCCATTGCCCTACTATGGCAAGCCTGCTGATGTCTTCACCTTGAAATACACCTTTGGTGAAAAAGTAACCCCAGTAAGCTCTGTAGCGCATGCTATAACTGTGTAATGCTATAGTGTGATGTACTAGTTAGGTAGGAGATTTAATCCCAGACATGGCAACTGTGGATGTGTGTGGGTAGGAATCAATGCTTTTGTGGCCATTCAGAGTCACTACACTCCCCATTGTCCTACTTTGGCAAGCTTGCTGATGTTATTCACCTTGAAATACAACTTTGGGGAGAAAGTAGCCTTGTGGCGTGTGCTATAACTGCATTATGCTATAGTGTGATGTCCTAGTTAGATAGGAGTTTTATTCCTAGACATGGTAAATGTAGAACTTTGTGTGTTTGTCTGTGTAGGGATCAATGCTTTTGAAGCCATTTACACTCACTACAATTTCCATTGCCCTACTTTGACATGACTGCTGATATCATTCACTTTGAAATACACCTTTGGGGAAACAGCAACACAGTAAGCTCTGTGGCGCATCTTATGTAGTGCTGTAGTGTGATGTACAAGTTAAGTAGAAATTGTAATCCCAGACATGGCAACTGTGAAACTGTGTGTGTGTGTGTGTGTGTGTGTGTGTGTGTGTGTGTGTGTGTGTGTGTGTGTGTGTGTGTGTGTGTGGATCAATGTTTTTGTGGCCATTCACAGTCACTAGGCACTTCTAAAAATGGAGAACATCGATATTTGTGCAGTAACAGAGACCTGATCCAAGGCTCCAGAGAGCACCCCTGCAATACCAGGTACAGCTCTCACCACACCTGTTGACCACCAAACCAGGTCCAAAACACTAAAGGTGGAGAAGTGTCCATATTCACCAAGGATATTCACACTACCAGGCTACTTGCCCAACAGAATGTATCTGAAATACCCCCAGTGCAACTAACACTAGGTAAGACTGCAATCCAAATTGTATAGCTTGCTACAGATCCCCCACCATGCCCCAAGATTCCCACTACACCTTTCAAAATATACTGGGAAATATTATGATACAACCAAATACCCTAATACTGGGTGACTTACAATACCCAGCCATTAACTAGGAAAACTACTTGTGTACCAACACATTTGCCCAACGGTTCTTGGAAGTCATAATTCCCAATGCCCTGGATCAAGTAACCCATAGTCCCACCAGGGGCTCAAATATCCTAGACCTGGTCATTGCCAACATGGGAAATCAATGTTCCACACCTATGGTCACCCCATCAGTGCTCAGGTCTGCCCATAAGCTAATCACCCTTAACATCCACATCCCTCCCCCACACCCCAGTAAGGAGACCTGTATAACACACATCTCCAAAGTCAAAATCATGCAACACATGTCAGACATGACTAACATCATGACACCCATGCAGACGGGAACTGAAACGATGACTGTTGAATCCTACACGAAGGCACTGTACGAGCACATCCACTTGTGCATGAATTGTGCCATCCAATATAGAACCAAGACACTCCCTACCAAGAAAAGGAAGCCAGTATGGTGGCCCCTTACCATAAAAATACTGTACAACAAAAGGAAGAAACTGTTGCAGAAATGAGGGAATTTCCAGGATGTAAAATACTCCATTAACCAGCCTCAGTAAGAAGCTGAGATCCCTCATAACATCCTCCAAACTAATTGCAAACATAATATAGCCAAAGATGACAAAGGCAACTGCAAGCCATTCCAAAACAATGTCAGGAATCTAAATGGCAATGCTCAAATCTTCTCTGAGCTACAACAGGATGGTATTAAATATACTGCTCTAAAGGATATCGCCAATATCCTGGCAGATCGATTCAGTGCCAACTGCACCCCCCCCCAACCCCAAAAGTACCCATCTCAACAATGAAAGTTTGCCAGATTCTGGTAATAATGGCCACACAGGTAAAAAACACACTCTCCAGAGCTAAAAAAACAGCATCCATGAGACCAGTCAACATCCCAGGCTGTGTACTACATGAGCTACAAAATGAATTGGCATCTCACATATGTGCCATGTCTAATCATAGCCACACCTCAGGCTTCATGCCCACTGTGTGGTGCACAGCTACAGTTAACCCAGTACGCAAGGGGGGATCCACCTTGGATCCTGGAAACCAGAGCCCCAGCAGTATGGCATGCTTGATCTGCAAGGCCATGAAATGTATTATCATGGAACTTATAAACAAAGACATTGGCAACCTGCAAACACTGGACCCCACCCAGTTTGGGTTTGTGAAGGGACGATCATGTCTCCTGAACCTGATTGACATCTTTGAATCAGTCTCCAGAGCTGTGGATGAGGGTAAAGCGGTTCACACAGCCTATCCGGACCTCGCCAAGGCCTTCGACACCATCACCCAGTCTGGAATCATAGATAAATGTACCAAGCTGGCCATAAATCTATATGTCACCTGATGGGCTGCCAAATGCTGTACTGACAGAACCACACTGTAAAAGTAGGCAACACCAACTCCATCCCTAGACAAGTGACAGTTGGAGTACCTCAGGGTTCAGTCCTGGGACCGATCTTGTTTGGCATCTACTGCTTTGAAGTACAGGCCAACACTAAGGGACTCTGGCTAACAAAGGTCACAGATGACTTCACACTGGGAGCCAATATTGAATCCCCACATGATGTGGATATTTTACAGAAGGGCCTTACAGAAAGAGATGCTTGGTGCCTGAGCCATAGTCTCAAGCTCAATTCCAAAAAATGTATAGTTATCCCCTTTAGGAAGGGACATATACCTGTGAAGTACCACATAGGTGGCAGTACACTAAACACCTAAAGTGTGATAAGAGACTTAGGGACACAGGTGGACAGTGGTCTCAACTTTGATAACCACATCACCACAACAGTCAGGAAATCCACCTTTGTGGTACACCTCATCACTAAGGGCTTTACATCAAGGAAAAAGGAGGCCATTGTCCCGCTATAGTCATCTCTCAGTAGACCCAGTACAGACTACAATGACCCGTTATGTATGTACCTCACAAGACATCTGCAACAACTAGAAAGGCTGCAGACATACCTCACTAAAAAAATCACAGGCCTAAGCCAGATGCCCTATGCTGACCACCTGAAAATCATCCAGCTATACTCTGTCACATATCGTGTATTCAGAGGCGATCTCTGCTTAACATACAATGCCATGTCAAATCCAAAGCTGTTGGGCATGCCACACTTAAAAAATCCAAATCCCTCAGAGCCACTTGCTCCAGGGATCCAAACCTTGTCATCACAATGAACAATACATGCTGGAGGGATGTGTTCCTGACCAGGAGACTCCCCAGACTCTGGAATAGACTGCCCATACATGTCAAGCAGAATGCCTCTTTGGCCCTCTTCAAAAGGAACCTTGACGATTGGATGGAAGATACAAAATTGACCTTGGGGATCATGTCAGTTGCCCTGCTAGACAGGGGTCTAGGGAAGTAAATATTGTGGGAAGACATAGCCAGGGAATTGTCATGGTTAGGCATGTATAGGCCCTAGGGCCGATAGCCTAGTACCAACCTATGAAGCTATGAACCTATGACCTAAACTTTCCATTGCCCAACCTTGGCAAGCCTGTTGATGTCATTCACTTTGAAATACACTTTTGGGGAAGAAGTAGCCCAGTAATCTCTGTGGAGTGTGCTATAACTGCATAATTCTGTAGTGTGATGTACTAGTTAAGTAGGAGTTCTGTTCCCAGACATGGCAACTGTGAGACTTGGTGTGTGTGTGTGTTTGTCATAAGTATCCTGTGTGGAGGTAGCTGTGTAATTGTGGAGTGGGATTTGTAAATTTCTTATATGGTGGGCCTATTATATGTTGCAATGTCCACCTTACAAGGATAACAGATGTCAAACAGCAGACAGGCTGGGGTAGACAATCCATAATTCTACATGTGACATCATGGCTTGGGGAACAATATAGGCAACCCTTTTATCACCCAGATAACACTCTCCACCCATGTCTCATACACAGACACACTTGGCTAGGCAACAACCACTATGTTGGTAGTTCCCTGCATATTGCCCACAGATAGTAACCATGGTGTGCTTGCAGTTGACTACAGAGGACATGGCACCCTGTCCCATCCCTGCAATAGGCAAATCATTGCATACAGTGCTCCTTCACTATGTTCCCCACTGGGCACCGGCAACAACTGTAGAGCCAGCAAATGTAACCCACAAAAGACATACCATGCCTTATACACATGCCCTGTATGGACTGATGCCACTGACACCAGTGAATACCTGTATCATGCTGTCAGTGTAGGTGAAGGGTCAACCTGGTGCCCATTGCCAGTTCTCACCACATGAGGTCAGGAATGGCACATCTGATGATAATCTGTCTACACAACATGCCCCAGACACCCCAGGTACATTTCCACATGTCACAGAACATGCATGTGGGACATGTGCACATTCCAGATGCTGTCCATGTTATGGTATATAGAACACATACATGGCAAGCATTGCACAGCACTGGCCACCCACAATAGTAACCCAGATGAGTGGATGGTGAATACAATACCCACCTGTGTGGGCCAATCCCAACATTACACCCCTGATCCACACTGCAAACCACTGTCAAGTGTCCTGGTTCCAAGGTATACCCTTTACCTAGCCTTGCACAGCCTTCTGGCACAGTCAACCACTGCACACCTGTGAAGCAATGCACCCATGCAGGTCAGTACTGTCAAACTTGTGTGTGTGTGTGTGTGTGTGTGTGTGTGTGTGTGTGTGTGTGTGTGTGTGTGGCGTATAATGATTTGGATGCCATGCACACTCACTATACCTCCCATTGGTCTACTGAAGCATGCCTTCTGATGTCAGGCACCTTGACTTAGCTTTTCTCATATATCATACTGATAACCTCTGTGGTGCATGTGAAACCTGTGTATTACTGTATTGTGGCAAACTAGCTAGTTATGAAGTCTAATCCTGACCCTGCCAACTGTGATAATGTGTGTGAATCCCTGAGAAAGTGTGGCTGTGTCGACCTTGACACCTGTACTTGTGGACAGGCACATGTACTACATCTACCTTATCCCTCCTTTATCACTGTTGCTGATGTCACTCTCCATCAAATATACCTTTGGACAACTCCCTGACATGTAAGCTCTGTGGTGCATGCTATAACTGCATAGACATGTAATAGTGATACATAGTGAGGGAGTGGTTTGAAACCCCATACTGGTAAGTATGTGCACAAATAAGCTTAGCTTTTACTCTCCTAACCCCTCCCTGTCTTACTTTGTCTCTGTATGTCTCTCTCACTCCCTCTCTGGTGGATGTGGAGAATTACACCTGCTTTTCTTAGGCAGCAGCTTGTGTTTTGTAGGTGATGCTCATAATCAGCTGATGGCCTGTGCACAAATTGCAGTCTCTCACTAGCTGATTCTATGTGGAGCAGCTCTGGTAACATTCCCATAGCCAATTGCATGGAAACTCACTCCTATAACTAGGAACATCATGTGGGTGTTGGCCCTTTTCATTCACTGTGAGCAGGCCTTCATGTTGGTGTTTGGCAAACAGCATCACAGATGGTAGTGGTATATACCTCTAACAACATACACTGTGGAGACAGGCCAACAAATAGGAGGGGGATGTTCCAGACATGACTACAGAATGTAAGTTTTGCTCTTCTGCATTTGGAGTAATGTTGGTTTAACAGGGTTTGTGTGGATATGGCTGGTCTACATGATTTAATACCTGTCATGACAGTGTTATGTGTTTGAGGAAACTCCCACCCGTAGGGTTATCTGCAGACTGGCCATGTTTGGAGTCTTATGTGTCTTTGTGTTACTCACAGATTACCTATCTTAGAACTGCAAAGGCATAGTCTGAGGATTGCAGTCAGTACATGGTGACAGCCATGAGAGTTATTGACTTCATATCCCTCATAGGACATAAGTCACAACAAACCCTGTTACAACAGTAAATGTATGAGGTTATCACATCAACATGTCAATACTGGCCTTGTGTTTGTGCCTCCAGCCACAACTCTGTCAACCTTTGTACATATGTCATGCAGTAAGAGGTGTATATGTTCTGTACACCATTATTTATTGACATCATATCTGATAACAAGCCAGTGAGATATCAGACTGCTAGACATGTTATGTACAGTAGGGGTTATATTTGAGGACATAACCTGGGCATTCTGTGGTTAAGTGTACGGTAGTGAGGTCTGTGTTCTTATAGTGATTGTCGACAGTGTGTGTATTGCAAGTATGTACCTTGGCCTGTGTACAGACTGTGGTAGATGTCATTGTTCTTGGTCCTGTTCATAGGTTCATAGGATCATAGAAAGGTACTAGGCTATTGGCCCTAGAGCCTATATAAGCCTAACCAAATGGTACCCTGGTTTTTTGTTAAATAAAAACAAAGATAACAACACAGGAGCCTCAGATGCAAAAGTTTACTAGTGTACACCAGGAGGCAAAAAATGTACAAGTACAGAATTTTGTCTGACGATGCAGGAAGTACACAATTTTATATAGGTTTAACACTCAAGCTGTGCCCACCTTACTGACGTGGTTAGTCACAGGGCACCTACATCCCTATGGTCTACAATATTCTATTCATAAGAAAAAGCTGATGTTATACATTTTAAAAGTTTTCCCATGGGAATAATACAGCCTTGCAAAGCACCTGGTCAGTTATAATGTCTTTCTGTAAATGTTACTCCTTCAAGATTTCAGGCCTGCTCGAATACAATAGTTGGTTCATTCTTGTAATGCACTTCTTTGTTATTCTTGCAACATTACTTCAGCAGCTGTGTCTTATCTTGGTAACATTCACAAGGCCAATTATCCCAGAGGAAGGAAGAAGATTTTCAATGCTTTATACATTTAATTTCCTGACCCAGCAGATAATCATTAGTGAAAAACATAAGCTTGCTGAGCTGGCTACTGCCAGGGTCAGAGTTCAAATACACTGCAGCTCCAAAGCTTCAAGCAATTACATGTAAAATCATTCTTATTGTCATATTGTTAATAGAATAAAATGCATTATATACTTTTTGCTTTTTAACTAACACTTTATATGTGTTCAAATACATATTTTTCTAACACTTTTGCCATCCAAGAAAATAATTTTCTTGTGCCCCTGTCAAGCAGAGCCACAGAAGTGATCTCTGGGGTGAATTTCCTATCTCCCATCCAATCATCAAGATTTTTCTTGAAGAGTGCTAATGAGGAGCTTTGTTTGATATAGATAGGTAGGTTGTTCCAGAGTATGGGAAGTCTCTGGGCCAGGACTCTATCCCTCCAGCATGTTCTGTTTATTGTGGTGACAAGGTTTAGGTCCCTAGAGCATGTAGCTTGGAGGGATTGGGATTTCTTTAAGTGGAGCATGTCCAACAGCTCTGGCTTTGACATAGCTTTGTATGTTTGGCAGAGATCTCCTCTGAGTAGGCGATATGCAAAAGAGTAAAGCTGGAAATTTTTGAGATGGTTTATGTAGGGCATCTGTTTGAGGCCAGTAATCCTCTTTGTGAGGTATTTCTGCAGACTTTCCAATTGTTGTATATGTCTTGTGAGGTACATATCAAAAGGGGAGTTGTACTCTATAATGTGATGAGTAGGGATGAGAAACCTTTAGTGATGAGGTGTGCCACGTAGAAGGATTTCCTGACTACTGTGGCAATGTGATTATCAAAGGAGAGACTACTGTCCACCTGTGTCCCAAGGTGTCTTATCACACTTTTGGTGTTAAGTAGACTATTGCCTATGTGGTAGTTTATGGGTACAGAGTTTTTACCAAAAGGAATGACGATGCACTCTTTGGCATTGAGCTTGAGGCCATGGCTTTGACACCAGGCATCTGTCTCAGTGAGGCCCTTTTGTAGGATGTCCACATCTATTGGAGTTTTGATTATGGCTCTTAGTTTGCAGTCATCTGTGAACTTTGTTAGCCAAAGACCTTCTGTGTTAGCCTGTACTTCAGAGAAGTAGATACCAAACAGGAGAGGACCCAGGACTGAACCCTATGGTATTCCACTTGTCACTGGTCTGAAGTTGGATTTAGAGTCTGCTACTTTCACAGTGTGGGTTCTGTCAGTGAGCCAGTTGGCAACCCATCTTGTGAAATAGGGATTTATACCTAGTTTAGTGAGTTTATCTATAATTCCAGAGTGGGGGATGGTGGCAAAAGCCTTGGCGAGATCTAGATAGGCTGTGTGAACCACATTACCCTCATCTACGGCTTTGCTGACCACTTCAAAGAAGTCTATCAGGTTTAGGAGAAATGATCTGCCTTTTACAAACCTGAACTGGGTAGGGTCCAGAGTTTGGAGATTACCAATGTCATTGTTTATAAGTTTCATGATGATACGTTCCATAGTCTTGCAGACCAGGCTCATCAGGCCGATGGGGCGGTAGTTCCCAGGGTCCGTGGTGGCTCCCCCTTTGTGGAGTGGGATAACCATTGCTGTGCACCATTCAGTGGGCACAAAGCCTGAGGAGAGGATATGATTGAACATGATACTTAGGTGGGGTGCTAGTTTGTTCTGTAGTTCATGTAGAACGCAGCCTGGGATGTTGTCATGTCTCATGGATGCTGTGTTCTTGGCTTTGGAGAGTGTGGTTTTTACCTGTGCAGCCATGATTACAGGAACTTCTGATATAGAGATTAGCCCTTTAGGGGGTGAGAGAGGGGTAACGTTAGCACTGAACCTATCTGCCAGGATGTTGGCAATATCAGTTGGTTCTGTATATTTAGTGCCATTGTGCTGTAACTCAGAGCAGATCTGAGTGTTGCCATTGAGATTCTTGACATAGCTATAGAATGCTTTGTGGCTGTCTTTAGAATTAGTCACATTTTTGTTTTCATAACTAGCCTTGGAGGATTTTATGAGGGATGTCTACTTCTTACTGAGGCTGACCACGGAGTTCCTCCAATCATGGGATTTTACTCTTTTATGTAACAGTTTCTTTCTTCTGTTATAGAGTTTGTTTATAGCAGGGGACCACCAGATTGGCTTTCTTTTTTTGGAAGATAACATCTTGGTTCTGTTAGGGATTGCATGATCCATGCACTCATGTAAGTGCTAATAAAGTGCATTTGTATAGGATTTAGCAGTCGTACCTCCATTGTCCATCAGTATGGGTGTCATGAAGTTTGCCACTTCTGTCTTAAGAAGTGTGTGATTGGCTTTGGAGAAATTTTTTACAGTGGTTTCCCTAATGGGGTGTTGGGGTGGGATGTGGATGTTTGGGTGATTAGCTTGTTGTCAGATCTGACCAATGAGGAACTGAACTCTGCTGTGGAACACCGGTTGCCCATGTAGGTAATGACCAGGTCTAGGATATTGCTGCCCCTGGTGGGGGTGTGGATAAGTTGATCCAAGGCATTGGAATTTATGAATTCCAGAAAACGTTGGGCATAAGAGTTGGTACATGAGTAGTTTTCCCAGTTAATGGTGGGATTGTTGAAATCGCCCATTATTAGGGTGTTAGGTTGTACCCAGTGTACCAAGAAATGAGGAGTGGGAATCCTGGGGCATGGTGGGGGATCTGTAACAAGCTATAATTTGGATTGTGGTCTTGCCTAGAGTTAGTTGCACTTGGATAATCTTGGATGCATTATGCTGAGCAACTAGCCTGGAGGTATGGATATCTTTAATGAATATGGACACGCCTCCGCCTTTAAAGTTTTGGTCCAGGTTAGGTGGCTGAAAGGTGTGGTATGAATTATAGCCTGGTAATGCAGGGGTGCTCTCTGGAGCCTTGAGCTAGGTCTCTGTCACTGCACAGATGCCGATGCTCTCCATTTCAAGTAGTGCCTTGAGTGAGTGCATTTTGAGGTTTAGACTTCAAGCATTAAGTAGCATTACCCTCAGGTTTTGCTTGCTTGTACCTGTTATGATTGTGAATTTGTCATTTGAACCGTGCGTAAAAAGGCACTATAGGGGTGGCAAGAGCCTTAGCCAGTATCCAGAATCCCAAGGGCGACAGGTGCAGGCCATCTCTGCCAAATCATCATGGTTTGTCGATCATGTCATCCCAGGCAGATACTGGATCCCCTTAGAATGACACCAGAAGCTTAGCCAGTTGTTGAAGTCAATCATTTTGTCCTTGTACTGTGGTATCAATCTGGGTGATGGCAGGATGCTACTCTGGGCTAGGGTCATACCTGCCTGGGCTACAAGATCGGACAGCTCCTCCATGTCTCTTTTCATGTAGTCCAGGGAGGTACATCTCAGGTCATTCACACCAACATGGACAATGACAGAGTCATATTTGTACTTGTTGTGGAGTGACACGAGTGCATGCGTTATGTGGTGGATCCTGGCACCTGATAGGCAGCTGACAGTAACTTTCTCCTTGTTTAGCCTGTTGAGTGGAACATCAGTGTGCCTGACTATAGAGTCACCTATGACTAGAGTGTTGGGTATGTTGTTATTCCTTATGGGCTGTGGTTGAGTGGCACACTGAGTTTGTGGGCTATGTGCCATTTGGGTTGTGTTGGGAGGTGGAGGTTGTTTGCGTTTCTGCTTTGAAGGTCTCTGTTGCTTGGATAGATTTTTATTGAGAGCCTCCGTGAATGTAGGTGTGTGTTTTTTTGCTTCTATGTGTGTGTTTTGGTGGTGTAGGTTTTGAGGGACTATGTGATGAGTGTGGTGTGGTGTGGTGCAAGCATTTACCTTCTCCTCTTGACTGTCTAGTCCAGTCTTGGGTGAAGAGAGCTTTGCTTCCATTTTGGCTAAATAAGTGCATCTCTCACAAGTTATATTGTTGGATGGTAGGAGGAGAGGGTTGTCTGTGTACATGAGGCAATTGCTGCATTGCCCCAAGATGCCCAGATTCATCAGGTAGACAGGTAGGTTCTATCTGATATTACATGCTGCTCCAGTGTATGATACCATATCGGCTTACATGTTTGTAGGGCCAAACACGCACATGCCCCATACCACAGACAGGCATCGGACTGTGTAGTGGCCCAGTATATGTAGGGTTAGTGTGTGATTGGCACATATAAGGATGGTGTTGATCAGACAGTTGACATATGTAATATTAAGCTCACTTACCATATGTGGTTGTGGCTGTGTTCACATTGGTTGTGGATATGCACTTTCACACAGGTGTCTGTTACTCTGTGCTGTGACATGCCTGTAGAGCCTGCTATATTTGCAGGAACATGTGTATTCCCTCATAAGAAATGTAGGCCAGTGTTGTGGCAGTCAGCCTGTAGTTTTCACAGTGCTTTGTTACATGCCTAGCAGCTTAGTGAACTTACTCAGTGTGATGTTATGTCCAAATATTTGCCAGATGTACTGCTGCTGGGCCACCATAACTGTCATGTATTTCTGACAAAGCAGTGTGATGATGTACAGATATATGTCACTAACTAGTGAATAGTATGTGGCCATGTGACCGCTGCACCACCGGTTATTATGTGTCAGGACAGACAGGAGTGTGTGAATGCATAAACTGTGTGGGCATATCTATTCCAGTATTTACGTGATGTACCCCTTTACATGGCTGTTAACATCCACACTGTCAGGCTT